>NW_016960685.1:0-506 GCF_001483705.2 Eufriesea mexicana
CTTTAATTTTTGTGCTGTACAAAGCCATTCGGTGATTGCTGCGCTCTACTCTGCTCTAGCTTGATCTGCTTTGCTTTGGGCAGGGCAGCAATTGCGGTGTCGGCTCGATAGTTTGAGTTGGGCTAAGTTTGGCTATTTTCTGTTCGTTTGGGTTATGTTTGGGTGACTCTGGCTATTCCGATGTACACTGCGATTCTATGGACTTCTGCATCCTACTCTCCAATATCGTGTACTGCTGCGCTCTGTGGAGGCCAGCAATAGTCTTCGCAGCAATAGTCTTCGCAGCACGTCAGGTGGAGTTAGGTAACGTTTGGTTATTTTATGAATGGTTAGGTTAAGAGGGGATCGCTTTGGCTATAGCACCGTAGCCCGATATTAGATTGATTCCTGCGCCATACAGTGCTCTAATATATTTAGCTTGGCCCTGGGAAGGCCAGCAATACTAGCCTCGGACCGTTATGTTGAGTCAGGTTACGTACGGTTATGTTGGGTTAGGCTAAATTTGG
>NW_016960686.1:0-507 GCF_001483705.2 Eufriesea mexicana
TGTTACGTTAGGATGGCTTTGACTTTCGTGCTACTCCCTGCTATCATATGGACTTCTGCGTTTGTCTGTGTGCTATCACAAGCTGCTTGTCCCTGTGGACGCCAGGAATAGTGCTCTCGTCACGTTAGGTTGAGTGTACATTTGATATAAGCTCTGCTTTTCGGAATATGTCAGCGTTCTACATAGCCCTGCTCTACTCTGTATAGCTCTCATACGGACAGCAGTAGCGTTCGCAGCACGTCAGTTTGTGTTACGTTACGCCCGCTTATGTTACGCTTGGTTAGGTTAGGATAGAATAGCTTTGACTTTGGTGATATACACAGCTGCTCGTTGGATTTCTGCACTATACTGCGATCTAATACACCCTGCGTCGATCAATATGCTTGAGTGGTGGCCGCTGGGATGCCAGCTAGGGTGGACTAGGCGCGTTTGATTAGGAATTGTTAGGTCTGCTTGTGTTAGGTTAGGCCAGGTTAGGTTAGGATATCTTATACTTTTCAGCTGTAC
>NW_016960687.1:0-594 GCF_001483705.2 Eufriesea mexicana
ACTGCGCTGTAATGTGCTCTGCCTGAATCTGTGTTGGCCAGTATTAGTGGTCTCGGCACGTCACGGTGGGTTATGTTACGAATCGTTGCGTTAGGTTAGGAAGGTTTGGTTAGGATTTCATTGACTTTTGTGCTATGCACTGCTTTTCGGTGCATTTCCGCGCACTACATTGCTCTACTATGCTCCGCTCTACTAGGCGAGGTGTGCAGTCGTTTTCGTGTCACGTTAGTTTGAGTTCGGTTACGTTTCGTTTGATTAGGTTATGTTAATTTCGGTTAGGATAGCTTTGACTTTCGTATTATACGCTCTTATATGTTGGATTCCTGTGATCTACTGCGGTCTAATATATTGTGCTTGGCTTTGGGGGCGCCTGCAGCAAAGGTCGCGGCAAATTATGTTGGGTCATGCTACCTTCCGTTAGGTTAGGTGAGATAAGGTTAGGTTAGGTGAGATAAGGTTAGGTTAGGATATCTTCGAAATTGTGCCGTACGCTGCTCTGCGCGAATTTGTGCGCGCTACAGTTTTCTAATTTTTTCTGCATGGCTCTGGGGAGGCCAGCAATGGCCGTCACGGTACGTTATGTTTGGTTACGTA
>NW_016960688.1:0-548 GCF_001483705.2 Eufriesea mexicana
GCAATGTTTTGTCACGGTAGCTTCAACTTTTGTGAGGTACGCTGCTTTTCGGTGGATCTCTGCGATCTACTGAGCATTAGAATGCCCAGCTTGGATCTGCAGAGGGCAAAAATTGCGGTCTCGGCAGTTTAGATTGAATCATGTCACGTTTGGCTATGTTACGGTTGGTTAAGTTACGAGAGGGTAGCTTTGACCTTAGTGCAATAATCTGTTATTAGATGGATTTCTTCTCCCTACAGTGCTTTAATATTTTCAGCTTGGCTCTGGGAATGTCCGCAACAGTGGTCTTGGCATAGTACGCTGGGTCATGTTACGCTCGGCTAGGTTGGTTTTGGCAACGTTTGGTCAGTATCGCTTTAACTTTTGCGCTGTACGCTGCTGTTCGGTGGATTTCTGCGAACTTCTGTGCCCCAGTATGTCCTGCTTGGCTCTGCTCCGAGGGCAATATTAATTATCTGCCTCGGCACGTTAGGTTTAGACAGGCAATGCTTCGTTACGTTCGGTTGTTTTGGGTTAGGCTCTGGTATCTATGACTTTTCTGATATACA
>NW_016960689.1:0-1178 GCF_001483705.2 Eufriesea mexicana
GTATTCGATGGATTTATGCGCTCTGCTGCACTCTAGTATGTCCTGCTTGTCTCTGCGGAGGCCGGAAATGGTGGTCGCGGCACGTGAACGTAAGCCAGGACACGCTCGGTTCCGATACTCTTCCCTAGGTTAGAAGAGGTTAGCTACGCCTTTAGTGCTACGGTCTCCTATTAAGTGGATTCCTGCTCCCTACTGTGCTCTAGTGTTTTCAGCTTGGAACTGGAAAGGCCAGCAACAGTGGTCTCGGATTGATGTGATTTGTCAGGTTACGTTCGGTTAGGTTGGGTCAGGCTAAGTTTGGTCAGTATAGCGTTAACTATTATGTTGTACACTTTTATTCGGTGGATTTCTGCCCTGTGCTGCGCCCTAGTATGTGCTGTTTAGCCCTGGTGCGTGCAAAAATAGCAGTGTCGGCACGTTAGGACGAGTCAGGCTATGTTTGGTTATGCCCGGTTGGTTTGGGTTAAGCTTGGGTAGCTTTGACTTTTCTGATTCACGCTGCGATTATATGGATTTCTGGGTTCTACTTTCCAGTAATGTGTTCCGCTTGACTCTGGCGAGGCCAGCAATGGTGGTAGTGGTACGTTCTGTTGAGTTATGCTATGTTTAGTTATGTTCCGGTAGGTTATGTTAGAAGAGGATGATTTTCACTTTAGTGCTACAGTCTGCTATCAGGTAAATTTTTGCTCCCTACATTCCTTTAATATTTTCAGCTTGGCTCTGGGGAGGCCAGCATTAGAGTCCTCGACACGTTATGTTTAGTGCGGTTACGTTCCGCTAGATTGGGTTAGGCCATGTTTGGCTTGGGTAGCTTTAACTTTTATGATGTACACTGCGATTATATGGATTTCTGCGTATTACTCTCCAATAACGTGCTCCGCTTGACTCTGTGGAGGCCAGCAGTAGTGGTCGCGGCATGTTGGCATGAGTAGGTATATGTTTGGTTATACTACGTTTGGTTAGGTTAGGACAGGATGGCTTTGACTTTAGTGCTATAGTCTGCCATTCGGAGGATTCCTGCTACCTACGGTGCTTTCATATTTTCAGCTTGCCTCTGGGAAGGCCAGCAATAGTGGTCTCGGACCGGCACGTTACGTTGTGTCAACTTACGTTCTGTTAGCTTCGTTCAGGCTATGTTTGGTCAGGATAGCATTAACTTTTGTGCTGTACACTGCTAT
>NW_016960690.1:0-514 GCF_001483705.2 Eufriesea mexicana
TGACTGTACTTGCCATTGGATTGAAGGCCTTAGGCGGCCTATTCACCAAGCTATAACAGATTACAGATTATGAATAGATCAATTCTCTGGCAAGTAGATGGCCGTACTTGCCATTGGAATGAAGGCATTAGGCGTTCTATTCACCAAGCTATAACAGATTATAGACTTAGAATAGACATATTCTCTGGCAAGTAGATGGCTGCACTTGCCATTGGAATGAAGGCGTTAGACGATCTGTTCACCAAGATATTACAGGTTAAGGTTATAGGTTCTTACTAGACCTATCCTCTGGAAACTAGGTGGCTGTACTTGCCATTGGATTGAAGGCGATAGGCGATGTATTGACCAAGCTATAGCAGATTATAGATCTTTAATAGGCCTATTCTCTGGCAAGTAGATGGCTGTACTTGCCATTGGGCTGGAGGCGTTCGGCCATCTGTTCACCAAGATGTAACAGGATATAGATTTTAAATAGACCTATTCTCTGGCAAGTAGATGGCTGTACTGGCCATTG
>NW_016960691.1:0-488 GCF_001483705.2 Eufriesea mexicana
AGGTGGATATACTTGCCAGTGGATTGAAGGCCTTAGGCGATCTATTCACCAAGCTATGACAGATGATAGATTTTGAATAGTTCTATTCTCTTGCAAGAAGATGGCTGTACTTGCCATTGGATTGAAGGCTTTAGGCGGTCTATTCTCCATTCTATAACAGGTTATTGATTTTGAAAAGACTTATTCTCTTGCAAGTAGACGGGTGTACATGCCATTGGATTGAAGGCGTTCGGCGATCTATTCACCAAGCTATAGGAGGTTATAGATTTTGAATAGACCTATTTACTGGCAAGTAGAAGTCTGTACTTGCCATTGGATTGATGGCGTTGGTCGACCTGTTCATCAAGCTATAAAGGATAATGTATTTTGAATAGACCCGCTCTGGCAAGTAGGTGGAAATACTTGCCATTCGATTGAAGGTGTTAGGCCATCTATTCACCAAGCTATAAGAGATTATAGATTTTGAATAGACCTATTCTCTTGCAAGG
>NW_016960692.1:0-789 GCF_001483705.2 Eufriesea mexicana
GAATTTTCCATGCATATTCTATGGCATTGCAATGGCTATAGCACGCCAATAGTATCTTTCCTATTTATTTCAGCAAGAAAGTTACCTCACTGCGATATTATACGAGAATGTCATTAAAATTGAATTTACCAGCCAGTTTCTGTAGCACTGCAACGGGTATAGCGCGCAAATAGAATCTCTCCTCCTTATTTATGCAAAAAAGTTAGCTCACCACGATATTAGTAGATAATGTTAATAAAATTGAATTTTCCATCCAGATTGTATAACATTGCAATGGCTATAGCAGGCGAATAGAATCTTTCCTCACCATTTATGTAAGAATGATAGCTCACCAAGATATTAGTCGAACTTGACAGTATAATTATATCTTCCAGCCAGATTCTGTTGCGCTGCTGCGGCAATAGCACGCTAATGGAATAATTCCTCCTTATTTACGCAAGAAAGTTAGCTCATCACGACAATAGTCGTATATGTGAATAAAATTGAAATTTCCAGACATATTCTATAGCATTGCAATGGCTATAGCACGCCAATAGAATCTTTCCTTCTTATTTATGCAAGAAAGCTAGCTCACCACGATATTATTCGAAAATGTCAATAAAATTGAGTTCTCCAGCCATATTCTATTGCACTGCAATGATAGCTCACCAAGATATTAGTCGAACTTGACAGTATAATTATGTCTTCCAGCCAGATTCTGTTGCGCTGCTGCGGCAATAGCACGCTAATGGAATAATTCCTCCTTATTTACGCAAGAAAGTTAGCTCATCACGACAATAGTCGTATATG
>NW_016960693.1:0-736 GCF_001483705.2 Eufriesea mexicana
TAGGTTGCGATTGGCTATATCACGTTCGGATAGGTTAGTATTGGATACCTGCGACTTTTGCGCCATACGCTGCTCTCGGCAGTCTACTGCCCTCTACTGTTCCCAAATATATTCAGGTGGCTCTTGGAGGGCCAGCAACGGTGGGATGGTCACGATGCATTGAGTCAGGCTGCGTTCGTTTATGTTTGGTTAGGTCAGGTTAGGTTAAGATACCTTTGACTTTTGTGCTGTACACTGAAATGCGCGGATGTCTGCGCACTACTGTGTTCTAGTATAATCTGGTTGGCTCCGAAATAGCGGAATAGGCCCGTTAGGTCGGGTTAGGTTGCTTTTGGCTGTGTTACGTTTGACTATGTTAGGCTACAATAGCTGTGACTTTTGCGCTATACACTGCAATTCGTTGAATTTCTGCACTCCACTCTAGTCTGATGTGTTCAGCTTCGCCTTGGGAATGGCTGCAATAGTGGATTCGGCACCCTATTCTGTGTTAGGCAACGTTTGGATGGTTTAGGTTATGTCAGGTTAGGCTGGGTTAGCTGCACTATTGTGCTTTACACTGCAATGACGCGGATACCTGTGATCAACTGCGCTCTAGTTTATTCTGCTTGTCTCTTGTGAGGTCAGCAATAGTGGTGCTGGGCGGTTAGGTGGAGTTAGGTCACGTTCTGTTATGTTAAGTTTGGCTAGGTTAGGAGTGGGTAACTTTGGCTTGTGCGCCATGCAGTGCTAGTCGGCG
>NW_016960694.1:0-628 GCF_001483705.2 Eufriesea mexicana
ATTCTATTGGCGTGCTATAGCCATTGCAGTGATACTGAATGTGTTTGGAAAATACAATTTTATAGACATTTTCGACTAATATCGCAGTGAGCTATCTTCCTTTCATAAATAAGGAGGAAGGATTCATTTGGCGTGCTATAGCCGTCGCAATGCTATAGAATATTCCTGGAAAATTCAATTTTATTGACATTTCTGGCCAATATTGTGGTTAGCTAACTTTCTTACATAAATAAGGAAGAAATATTCTGTTCGCGTGCAATAGGCATTGCAATGCTATAGAATATTCCTGGAAAATTCAATTTTATTGACATTTCTGGCCAATATTGTGGTTAGCTAACTTTCTTACATAAATAAGGAAGAAATATTCTGTTCGCGTGCAATAGGCATTGCAATGCTATAGAATCTGACTGGAAAATTCAATTTTATTGACATTTTCGACTAATATCGTGGTGAGCTATCTTCATTGCATAAATAAGGAGCAAAGATCCAATTGGCGTGCTATAGCCACTGCAGTGCTATAGAATCTGGCTGGAAAATACTATTTTGTTGACATTTTCGTCTACTATCGTGGTGAGCTAACTTTCTTGCATGAATAAGGAGGAAAGATTCTATTGGCGTGCAATAGGCC
>NW_016960694.1:765-1563 GCF_001483705.2 Eufriesea mexicana
ATAGAATCTGACTGGAAAATTCAATTTTATTGACATTTTCGACTAATATCGTGGTGAGCTAATTTTATTACATAAAAAAGGAGAAAAGATTCAATTGGCGTGCTATAGCCATTGCGATGCTATAGTATCTTACTGGAAAATTCAATTTTATTGACATTTTCGACTAATATCGTGGTGAACTGATCTTATTACATAAATAAGGAGAAAAGATTCTATTGGCGTGCTATAGCCATTGCAATGCTATAGAATCTGGCTGGAAAATTCAATTTTATTGACATTTTCGACTAATATCGTGGTGAGCAAATTTTACTACATAAATAAGGAGAAAAGGTTCTATTGGAGTGCTAAAGCCATTGCAATGCCATAGAATCTGGCTGGAAAATTCAATTTTATTGGCATATTCGACTAATATCGCGGTGAGTCAACTTTCTTGCATAAATAAGGAGGAAAGATTAAATTGGAGTGCTATAGGCATTGCAAAGCTATAGAATCTTCCAGGAAAATTCAATGTTATTTACATTTTCGACTAATATCGTGGTGAGCTAACTTTATTGCATATATAATTCGAAAAGATTCAATTTGCGTGCTAAAGCCGTCGCAATGCTATTGAATCTGGCATGAAAATTTAATTTTATTGACTTTTTTGACTAATATTGCTCTGAGCTGACTTTCTTGCATAAATAAGGAGGAAATATTCTGTTGGCGTGCTATAGGCATTGCAAAGCTGTTGAACCTAGAAGGATAGTACAATTTTATTGACATTTTCGACTAGAATCGTGGTGAGCTATCTTTCATGCA
>NW_016960694.1:2075-3375 GCF_001483705.2 Eufriesea mexicana
CCATTGCAATGCTATAGAATCTGACTGGAAAATTCAATTTTATTGACCTTTTCGACTAATATCGTGGTGAGCTAATTTTATTACACAAATAAGGAGAAATAATTCTATTGGCGTGCTATATCCATTGCAATGCTATAGAATCTGACGGGAAAATTCAATTTTATTGACATTTTCGACTAATGTCGTGGCGAGCAAGTTTTATTACATAAAAAAGGAGAAAAGATTCTATTGGAGTGCTATAGCCATTGCAATGCTATAGAATCTGACGGGAAAATTCAATTTTATTGACATTTTCGACTAATGTCGTGGCGAGCAAGTTTTATTACATAAAAAAGGAGAAAAGATTCTATTGGAGTGCTATAGCCATTGCAATGCTATAGAATCTGACGGGAAAATTCAATTTTATTGACATTTTTGAGTAATATCGTGGTGAGCTAACTTTATTGCATAAATAAGGAGGGTACATTCTACTGGCGTGCAATAGCCATTCATTGCTGTAGCATCCAGCTGGAAAATTCAATTTTATTTATATTTCCGACTAATATTGTGGTGAGCTAACTTTCTTTCATAAATAAGGATGAAGGATACAATTGGCGTGCTATAGCCGTCGCAGTGCTATAAAATAAGCCTGGAAAATTCAATTTTATTGACTTTTTTGACTAATATCGTGGTGAGTTAGCTTTCTTGCATAAATAAGGAGGAAAGATTCTATTGGCGTGCTATTACCATTGAAACGCTATAGAATCTTCCTGGAAAATTCAATTTTATTGACCTTTTCGCCTTACATCGTAGTGAGCTAACTTTATTGCATAAATCAGGAGCGTAGATTCTACTGCCGCGTTATATGCATTGCAATGCTTTAGAATGTGGCTGAAGAACTCAATTTTATTGACATTTCCGGCTAATATTGTGGTGAGCTAACTTCCGTGCATAGGTAAGGAGGGTCCATCCTTTTGGCGTACTATAGCACATGCAGTGCAGAAGAATCTGGCTGCAAAATTCAAATTTATTGACATTTTCGACCAATATCATGGTGAGCTAACTTTATTGCATAAATCAGGAGCGTAGATTCTACTGCCGCGTTATATGCATTGCAATGCTTTAGAATGTGGCTGAAGAACTCAATTTTATTGACATTTTCGACTAATATTGTGGTGAGCTAACTTCCGTGCATAGGTAAGGAGGGTCCATCCTTTTGGCGTACTATAGCACATGCAGTGCAGAAGAATCTGGCTGCAAAATTCAAATTTATTGACATTTTCGACCAATATCATGGTGAGCTAACTTTATTGCATAAATA
>NW_016960695.1:0-331 GCF_001483705.2 Eufriesea mexicana
GCAGATTCTATGGAATTGCAGTGGCTACAGCATGTCAATAGAATCTTTCCTCCTTATTTTGGCCAGTTTGATTGCTCACTGCGATATTAGTCGAAAATGTCAATAAAATTGAATTTTGCAGCGAGATTCTAGAGCATTGTAATGACTACAGTACGCCAATAGAATCTATTCTTCTTATTTATGTAAGAGAGTTAGCTCACCACGATATTAGCCGAAGATGTAAATAAAATTGAATTTTCTAGACAGATTCTTTAGCTTTGCAATGGCTATAGCGCGCAAATAGAACATTTCATCCTTATTTATGAAATACAGTTATTTCACCACGATATTA
>NW_016960696.1:0-615 GCF_001483705.2 Eufriesea mexicana
AGTAGTCTCGCCATGATAGGCTGAGTTAGGTTCCGTTTGGTTTTGTTACGTTTGGCTATGTTATAATGGTCTACTATATCTTTTGTGCTATACATAGCTACTCGGTGGGCATCTGCGCCATAATGTGCACTAATTTGCTCTGCTTGGCCCTGGAGTGTGCAGCAATAGTGGTCTCAGCACGTCAGGCATAGTTATGCAACGTTTGGCCAGGTTATGTTTGTTTGGATTAAGGCAGGATCGCTTCGACTTGTGTGCTGCACACTGCTGTTCGGTGGATTTCGGCGCACTACTCTGATCAAGCGTGCTCCGCTTTGCTCTGCAGAGACCGAAAATAGTGTCCGCGGTGTACTAGGTTCAGTTAAGCTACGTCTGGTTAGGTTTGGTTTGTCTAGGTTAGGTTAGGATATCTTTGACTTCTGTGCTGTACACTGGAAAGCGGTAGACTTCTGAGATCTACTGTGCTCTAGTATGCGCTGCTTTGCCCTCGGGAAGCCAGCAATTGTGTTCGCAGCAATTTAATTTGAGGTAGGATAACTCTACTGTGCTCTAGTGTGCGCTGCTTTGCCCTCGGGAAGCCAGCAATTGTGTTCGCAGCAATTTAAGTTGAGGTAGGAT
>NW_016960697.1:0-660 GCF_001483705.2 Eufriesea mexicana
TCGTTGCACGACAGACTTTGTTAGGATACGTTTGGTAATATTACGACTGGTTAGTTGATGATAGGGTAGCCTCGACTTTTGACATATGCACCGCTATTCGGTGGATCTCTGCGCCCTTCATTGCTCTAATATGCTCTGCTTGTCTTTGGGGAGTCCAGCAATAGTATTCCCGGCACGTTATTTTTAGTTAGGCTACGTTCGGCCCGGTTTGGTTAGGATAGTTTATGTTAGGATATATTTGACTTTTGTGCTACACACTGCAATACGGTCGGTTACTGCGCTCTACCGTGCTTTAGTATATTCTGCTTGCCTCTGACGAGGCCAGCAATACTGGTCTTGGCACGTTGAGTTATGTTAGGGCGCGCTTGGTAACGTTAGGCTTGGTCAGGTCAGGATATGATAGCTTTGACTTTTGTGCTGTTTACTGCTACACCGATGTTTCTTGCGCTCTGCTGTGATCTAATATGCTCTGCTTGAATATGGGGAGGCCAGCAGTAGTGCTCCCGGCACGTTAGGCTCAGATATAATTGGCTGCATTGCGTTTGAATAGGTGAGAACAGGATAGCTGCGACTTTTGTGTATATACCGCTTTTCGGAAGATTTCTACGCTCTACATTGCTCTACTGTACTCTGCTCGACACATGGGTGGCCAGTAATTGT
>NW_016960698.1:0-628 GCF_001483705.2 Eufriesea mexicana
TTGGAGTGCTATAGCCACTGTAATGCTATAGAATCTGCCTGGAAGATTCAATTTTATTGACATATGCGAGTAATATCGTGGTGAGCATACTTTCTTGCATAAATGAGGAGGAACGATTCTACTGGCGTACCATAGCCATGGCAATGCTCTAGAATCTGCCTGGAAAATTCTATTCTATTGACATTTTTGACCAATATCGTGGTGCGCTAGCTTTCGTGCATAAATAAGGTGGAAAGATTCTATTGACGTGCTATAACCATTGGAGAGCTATAGAATCCGGCTGGAAAATACAATTTCACTGACATTTTCGACATATATCGTGTTGAGCTAACTCCCTTGCATAAAACAGAAGAAAAGATTCTATAGGCGTGCTATAGCCATTGCAATGCTATAGAATCTGCCTGGAAAATTCTACTTTATTGACGTTTTCGACTAATATCGGATAATATCGGGTGAGCTATCTGTCTTGCATAAATAATGAGGAAAGATTCCATTGACGTGTTGTAGCCATTGCATTGCTATAGGATCTGGGTGGAAAATTCAATTTTATTGTCATTCTCGACTAATATCGTGGTGGGGTAATTTTCTTGCATAAATAAGGAGGACAGTTTCTATTGGCGTGCTACAG
>NW_016960699.1:0-244 GCF_001483705.2 Eufriesea mexicana
AATCTAACCCATTCTAACACTCCCTTACCTAACCTAGGCTAACCTAACCTAACCCGACCTGACAAGGAATGGCTTGGCCTCACCTCTCCTGAACAAACCTCTCCTGACATGACCTTACTTCACCTTCCCAGTCCTGACCTCGCCCGTCCCGGCCTGGAATGTCCTGACATGCGCTGACTTCAAATGACCTGACCAGTCGTGACATTACCTGGCCTGACATTGCCAGACCTGACACGGCCTCGCC
>NW_016960700.1:0-565 GCF_001483705.2 Eufriesea mexicana
CTATAGAATCCGGCTGGAAAGTGCAATTTTAATGTCATTTTCGACTAATATGGTGGCGAGCAATCTTCCTTGCATAAGTATGGAGGAAGGATCCCTTCGGCGTACTATAGCCATTGCAATGCTATAGAATCTGCGTTGAAAATTCAATTTCATTGACATTTTCTACTAATATCGTGGTTATCTATCTTTCTTGCGTAAATAAGACGGAAAGATCCTTTTGGCGTGTTATTGGCATTGCAATGCCAACGAATATGGTTGGAAAAATCAATTTTATTGACATTTTCGACTAACAACGTGGTGAGTTAACTTTCTCGCATATATAAGGTGGATTGATACTAACGGTGTGCTATTGGCATTGCAATGCAAAAGAGTCTTCCTGGAAAATTCAATTTTATTGACATTTTGGAAAGAATAATTTCGTGGTGTGCTAGCTTCCTTGCATAAGTATGGAGGAAAGATCCATTAGGCGTGCTATGGCCAATGCAATGCTGTAGAATCAGGCCAGAAAATTGAATTTGATTGACATTTTCGACTAATATCGTGGTGAGTTATCTTTCTTGCATAA
>NW_016960701.1:0-371 GCF_001483705.2 Eufriesea mexicana
TTGCAGCGTACTGCACAAAAGATAAAGACACACTGTCCAAACATTGCCTAACCCAACCTAACCCAACGCAACCTGCCACATCAGAACGACCGAGACCACCATTGCTGGCATTCCCAGAGCCAAGCTGTAAATATTAAAGCACATTATGGTGCAGATATCCACCTAGTGGCAGGCTATAGCACTAAAGTCAAAGCCATCCTCTCCTAGCTCAACCAACGCCAACAAAACCGAACGTAACCCAACTCAACCTAAAGTCCTGCGACCACTATTGCTGGCCTCCCCGGAGTCGAGCAGAACACGTGTCTGGAGAGCAGATCGCAAAAATCCATATAATCGATGGATACATCAGAAATGTCAAAGCTACCCAAGCC
>NW_016960702.1:0-611 GCF_001483705.2 Eufriesea mexicana
CAATGACCATTGTGCTCGACCTTGACGTTCGATGGACCCTTGTGCTTTACTGTGCTCTATCATATGGCGCTTGTCTCTGGAGACGCCAGCAATAGTGGTCGCGGCAAGTTGGGTTAAGATATGTTACGTTTGGCCAGTATATTTTTGCCGTTTGTGCTATTCACTGCAATGCGGTCGATCTCTGCGGTCTTCTGTGCTTCAGCATATTCTGCTTGGCCCTATGGTGGACAGCAATAGTGGCCTCGGCACGTTAGGTTGAGTTATGTTACGTTTGGTTATGATGCGTTTGCGTGGGTTAATAGAGTATGGATCTGTCTTATGTGCTACACACTGCTGTTCGGTGGATTTCCGGGTTCTACTGTGCTATAGTATGCTCTGCTTGGCTCTGGGATGCCAGAAATAGTGGCCTCAGAATGTTAGGCTGTGCTAGGTTACGTTCGGTTAGGCTAGGTCAGTCTTGGTTAGGTTGGGATATCTAATTTTTCTGCTATACATTGCTTTCCTAGGGCCTCTGCGCTCTAGTCTACATTAATATATTCAGCTCGGCCGTGGGGAGGCCAGTAATAGTGGACTCGGCTCTTTAAGTTTAGTTTGTCAGCGATGGGTTGTGT
>NW_016960703.1:0-250 GCF_001483705.2 Eufriesea mexicana
AAGGATCATTGAAGACATGGAGAATGGACACATGGTAATAGTTGTAAAAGTTAAATATAAATTAAATATAGACTGTAATTATTACATTAAGGCACAAATGTGTAGAAATATTTATAGGGACTTGGAAACTATAAATGTAGCAGGAATAATGGGGCTGTGGCACATAGAATTGATTGGGCCAATAAAGCCAATGTTAAAAGGTGGTAGAAGGTACGTCTTGCCTGCTGATTATTATTCGAGAGAAGAACCA
>NW_016960704.1:0-564 GCF_001483705.2 Eufriesea mexicana
ACGATATTAGTCGAAATTGTCAAAAATATAGAGCTTTTCAGTCAGATTCTATTGCAATGTTGTGGCTATAGCACATCAAAGGAACCTTACCTCGTTGTTTACGCAGAAAAGACTGCTCACCTCAATATTAGTCCATAATGTCAATATAGAATCAGACTTTTCGGGCAGATTCTATTGTAATGCAATGGCTATAGCAAAGCACTAGAATCTTTCCACGTTATTTACGCAGAAACGTTTGCTTACAGCAACATTAGACGAGAATGTCAATAAGATTGAGTTTTCCGGGCCGAATCTAATGCAATGCAATGTCTACAGCAAACAAATGGTATCTTTCTTTCTTATTTATTCAGAAAAGCGAGCTCACCGCGATATTAGTCGAGATTTTCAATAAAATTGTGCTCATCTGACAGATTCTGTTACAATGCAATGGCTATAGCAAACCAATAGGATCTTTCCTCCTGATTTATGAAGAAAAGTTCGCTCACGTCGACATTGGTCGATAATGTCAATAGAATTGATCTTTTCAGTCAGATTCTATTGCTTTGCTACGGCTATAGCAAGCCG
>NW_016960705.1:0-923 GCF_001483705.2 Eufriesea mexicana
CATGCATCCCCAGGGCTAACCATAACAGAGTATAGCACAGTACAGCGCAGAAATACTCCGAAAATCAGTGTATAGCACGAAAGACTAAGTTAACCAGGCCGTGCTCAACCTAACCAAACCCAACCAAAAGTAACCTTACCCAACCTAACGAGCCGAGAACTCTATCACTCGCCACCCTGAGTGAAGCAGAAGACACTATAGCACAGCAGAGCGCAGAAATCCGCCGCATTGCAGTGAATACAAAAGCCGTAGCTACCCTAGCATAACCCGACCTATCCTAACCTAACCATACGTGGCCTAGCCAAATATAGCGTGCAGCGAACTATGCTCCCGGCCTCCGTATAGCCTAGTAGAACGGAGTAGAGCACAGTAGACCACAGATATCGAACGAATAACAGTGCACAGCACGAAAGTCATAGCACTGATTCCCAAACTTAGCCTAACCTAAACTAACCAAGCGTAATCTAACCCATCACAACGTCCCACGACCGTTATTGCTCCCTACACAGAGCTGTGCCGAGCATAGTAGAGCCATGTAGAGATTTGAAATCCACCGAATAGCAGTGTATAGTGCAAGTGTCGAAGATGTCCAAACCTAACATGAACTAACCTAACATAAAAAACCTGGCACAGCTCAATACTCCTGGTCTCCTCACAGCCAAGCAGAATATAGTAGACTACAGTAGATCACAGAAATCCTCCGAAGATCCGTGCATGGCACGAAAGTCTAAGCTATCCCATCCAAAACTATCATAACCTAGCCTAACCTAACGTAACCTAACTCATACTTACGTGACGCGTCCGCTATTGCTCGCCTCCACAGAGCCGTAAATAGTATTGTACAGCAATGTAGAGCGCACGAAACAATCGACAAGCTGTGTTTAGCACAAGAGCGAAAGTAATCCTGGCCAAACCTTCCATAC
>NW_016960706.1:0-863 GCF_001483705.2 Eufriesea mexicana
CAGCAATAGAGGCCTCGACACGTTAGGTTCAGTCAGTCTACGTTTCATTAGGCTGTGTCAGGGCGGATTAGGTTACGATGTTTTTGACTTTTGTACTATACGATGCAATTTGGTAGCTTTCTGCACTCTGCTGTGCTTTAGTACATTCTGCTTCGCTCTGGCGTAGAAAGAAAAAGTGTTGTCGGTACGTTAGGATAACTTATGTTACGTTCCGTTCGCTAGGCTTTGCCCGGTTAGAATGCTACAGCTTTGACTTTCGCGCTATATACCGCTTTACCGTTATTTTCAGCGCTCTAATGTGCTTCAATGAGCACTGCTTGGCGCAGGTGAGGCCAGCAAATGTGGTCTCGACACGCTATGCTTAGTCAGGTGTGGCTTCGCTTGGCTAGGTTAGGTTAAGTTTGGTTAGGATAGCTGTGGCTCTTGTGCTATACGCTGCTATTCGGTCGATACCTGCGCCCTGCATTGCTCTGCTAGACACTGCTTGTCTGTGCGGAGGCCTGCAATAGAGGTCGTGCGGGGTTGTTTGTGTTAGGTTAGGGTCGGCTTTGTTAGCGTAGGCTAAGTTTGGTTCGGATGGCATCGGCGTATGCCCTAAACTCTGCTATTCGGTGGACACCTGCGCTCTACTGTGCTCTAGTATATTCTGCTTGGCTACGGAGAGACCAGCAGTATTGCATTCGGCAGGATAGGTTGAGGTCGGTTGCGTTTGGTTATGTTACGTTTGGTTAAGCTAGGATAGCGTAGCTTGGGCTTTTGTGCTACACACTGAATATCGGTTGGTTTCTGACATCTAGATTGCTCTACTGCACTCTGCTCAACTCTCGGGAGGCCAGCAATAGTGGTCGCAGGACGTTAGTGTG
>NW_016960707.1:0-752 GCF_001483705.2 Eufriesea mexicana
CACGCTCTGCTTAGTTACGCTGCGTTTGGTTAGGTTATATTAGGTCAGTTTAGGCCCGGACACTTCCAACTTATGTGCTGCACACTGCAATACGGCGGGTTTCTGAGCTCTATTGTGCTCTAGTATATTCTCGTTGGCTCCGGGAGGCCGGCAAATGTGGTCTCGGCCCGTTAGGTTTATTAATGTTACGTACATTTGTGTTACGTTTGGTTAGGTTGCGATACGGTAGCCATGACTTTTGCGTTGTAAACTGCTATTCGGTGGATTTCTGCTATCTACAGTGCTCTAACATGCTCTGATTGTCTCTGGGGAGGCCAGCATTATCGGTCACGTCACACTAGTTTGTGTTATGCTAGGTTTGGTTATGTTACGTTTGGTGAGGTTACGATATAATAGCTTAGACTTTTGCGCTACACACAGCTGTCCGAGCATTTCTGCGCTCTACTGCGTTCTAATATTTTCTGCTTGGCTCTGCGGAGGCCAGCAGTAGCTGTCTCGGCAGGTTAGGTTGAGTTAGGCTAAGTTCGGTTTGTTTAGGTTATGTCAGGTTAGGTTAGCATAAACAGGTTAGGTTAGCATACCTTTGAATATTGTGCTATTCACTGCAATGCGGTGGATTCCTGCGCACCACTGTGATGTAGTACACTCTGCTTGTCCCTGTGGAAGCCGGCAATAGTGGCCTCGTCACTTTGAGTTTATTTAGGTTATGCTCGGATATGTTACGTTTGCTTAAGTTAGGTTAGGCTTCATTG
>NW_016960708.1:0-982 GCF_001483705.2 Eufriesea mexicana
GCATGTATGTATGTACGAATGTCTGGATGTATGGTCGTATGGAAGTACGAATTTATGGATGTACGGTTGTATGGATGTATGTATGGATGGATGGATGTATTGATGTATGTATGTTTGTATGGATGGATGAATGGATTGGTGGATGGATGTATGGATGGATAGATGTATGGATCGATGTATGTATGGATGGGCGGATGTATGGATGGATGAATGTTTCGAAGGGTGGACTTATGGATGGATTGATGTGCGGATGGACGTATGTATGCATGTATGAATTTATGGATGGATGGATCTATGGTTGGATGGATTTATTGATGGGTGGATGAATGGATTTATGGATGGATGTATGGATGTATGGATGGATGCCTGTATGGATGTATGTATAGATGTACGTATGGATGTATGGATGTATGGATGTATGCATGTATGGATCGAACTATGTATGGATGTATGTATGGTTGTATGTATGGAGGTATGTAAGGTTGTATAGATGTATCGATTTATGGATGTACGGAAGTATGGATGTACGGATGTATGGCTGTATGCATGTACGGAGGCATGGATGTATGGATGTGTGGGTGGACGAATGGATGGGTGAATGGACGGAAGAATGGATGTATGTATGGATGCTTGTATGGATGAATGTATGGATGTATGTATGGTTGTATGGATGGATGTATTTATGGATGTGTGGATGTATGAATGTATGGATGGATTGATGTATGGGTGGATAGATGTACGGATTGATGGATGTATGGATGGGAGCTAGTATGGATGGATGCATGTATGGTTCGATAGATGTATGGATGGGTGGATTTATGAATGGATGGATGTATGGAAAGGTGGATGTGTTGATGGATGTATGTACGGATGAGTGGTTGTATGGATGGATGGATGTATGGATGGATTGTGGCATGGATGGACGGATGTACGTATGTATGAATCTACGGATGTATATATGTATGGATGTATGGATTTATGG
>NW_016960708.1:1097-1343 GCF_001483705.2 Eufriesea mexicana
TATATCGTTGTATGTATGTATGTATGTATGGATGTATGTATGTATGAATGTATGGATGGATGGATGTATCGAGTGATAGACGTACGAATGGAAGGATTTACGGTTGAATGGCTTTGTGGATGTACGGATGTATGGATGTATGGATGTATGCATGGATGTATGTGTCGATGCATTTACGAATGCATCTATGGATGTATGTACGGATGAGTGTATGTGTGTATGCATGGATGTATGGATGTATGTATG
>NW_016960709.1:0-840 GCF_001483705.2 Eufriesea mexicana
CTATAGCAAACCAATAGGATCTTTTCTCCTTATATATGCAGAAAAGTCTGCTCACCACGATATCAGTCGTAAATGCCAATAACATTGAACTTTTCAGTCAGATTCTAATGGAATTCAATGGTTATAGATAGCCACTAGAATCTTTCCTCCTTATTTATGATGAAAAAACTGCTCATAGCGATAATAGCCGAGAATATCAATAGAGTAGAACATTTCAGTCATATTCTATTGCAATGCAATGGCTATAGCATACCATTATAATCTTTCCTCCTTATTTATGCAGAAATGCTTTCTCACCACGACATAAGTCGAAAATGTCAATAGAATTGTACTTTTCAATGATCTTTTCTGATAGATACTGTTGCAATGCAAAGGCTATAGCAACCCAGTAGGATCTTCCCTCCTTATTTATGCAGAAAAGTTTTCTCACCACGACATAAGTCGAAAATGTCAATAGAATTGTACTTTTCAGTCATATTCTATTGCAATGCAATGGCTATGGCATACCATTATAATCATTCCTCCTTATTTATGAAGAAAAGGTTTCTCGCCACCATATTAGTCGATAAGGAGCTTTCCGGTCAGATTCTATTGCAACACAACGGCTACAGCATTCCAATGGAATCTTTCTTTCGTATTTATTCAGAAAAGCCTTCTCACCGCGATATTAATCGAGAATGTCAATAAAATTGAGCTTTTCTGGCAGATTCTACTGTAACGCAATGGCTACAGCAAACCAATAAAATCTTTTCTCCTTATTTATGCAGAAAAGTTTGAACACCACGATATCAGTCGAGTATGTCAATAGAATTGAACTATTCAGTCTGATTCAGTTGCAAT
>NW_016960710.1:0-2645 GCF_001483705.2 Eufriesea mexicana
TCCATCCATAAATCCATACATACGTACATCCGTACATTCGTACATCCATACGTCCGTACATCCGTAAATCCATCCATGCATACATCCATACATTCTTAAACCCATACATCCATTCATACATACATCCATACATGCATACATCCAAACATCCATACATCCATACATCCATCCATACATACATCCATCCATCCATACATCCATACATTCATACATCCATACATCCACAAATCCATCCACCATACCTCCATCCATCCATACATGCTTCATTCCATACACCCATACATATATACATCCATACATACATACATCCATACACCCATCCTTACATACATCCATCAATCCATACCTCAATTGATCCATACATGCATTCATCCGTACATACATTCATCCGTACATCCGACCATCCATACCTCAATCCATCCATACAACCATCCAACCTTACGGCCGTCAATCCATACATTCATCCATACATATACCCATCCCCCCATACATCCATCCAGCCATACAACCACCCATCCATACATCCATCGATCCATACATGTATCCACCCATACATACATCCATCCATGCATTCATTCATCCACACATCCATAAATCCATACTTCCGTACATCCGTCCAACCATACCTCAATCCATCCATAAATCCATCCATCCACACAACCATTCATCCATACATACATCCATACATACATCCTTCTTTCCTTACATCTATCCTTCAATACATCCGTCCATCCATACGTTCACACATCCGAACAACCGTACAGCTATAAATCCATGCATCCGTACATATATACATCCATACGTTCATACATACGTACATCCGTCCATCCATACCTCAATCCATCCATATATCCATCCATCCAGACAACCATTCAACCATACATACATCCATCCATAAATCCTTCTTTCCATACATCTTTCCATCCATACATCCATGCATCCATGCATTCATACATCCATACATACATACATCCATACATCCATGCATAACCCCATACACTCATCCATACATACATCCATCCATCCATACATCCATCCATCCATACATCCATCCATCCATACATCCATCCATCCATACATCCATCCATCCATACATCCATCCATCCATACATCCATCCATCCATACATCCATCCATCCATACATCCATCCATCCATACATCCATCCATCCATACATCCATCCATCCATACATCCATCCATCCATACATCCATCCATCCATACATCCATCCATCCATACATCCATGCATACATACATTCGTACATCCATAACGCAAATACGGCCATACATTCATACATCCATACATAGAATCGTCCATACATTAATACATTCGTCCATCCATACATCCATCCATCCATACATCCATCCATGCAAACATCCATACATCCACACATCCATACATCCACAAATCAATCCATCCATGCACTCATCCATCCATACGTATATCCATACATACGTCCATACATACATCCATACATCCACGCATACACTTATACGCTCATCCATTCATACATCCATAAATACGTCCGTTAATGCATTCATACATGCATCCATGCATACATCCGTACATACATCCACCTATACACCCATCCATAAATCCATCCAACCATACATCCATCCATCCATCGATGCATTCATCCACACATCCCCACATCCATACTTCCATAAATGCATCCATACATCCATACATCCATACAAGCGTACATCCGTACATTCGTACATCCATACGTCCATACATCTATTCATCCATACATGCATACATCCATACATTCTTAAGTCCATACATCCATTCGTACATACATGCATACATGCATACATCCATCCATCCATACATCCATACATCCGTCTATACATCCATCCATCCATCCATGCATCCATACATTCATAAATCCATACATCCACAAATCCATCCACCATACCTCCATCCATCCATACATGCTTCATTCCACACACCAATACATATATACATCCATACATACATACATCCAGACATCCATCCATACACACATCCATACCTTAATTCATCCATACATCCATTCTACCGTACATCCATTCATCCGTACATCCAATCATCCATACCTCAATCCATCCATACGTCCATCAATCCATACATTCATCCATCCATACACCCATCCTTCCATACATCCATCCAGCCATACAACCACCCACCCATCCATCCATCCATACATTCATCCATTCTTCCGTCCATTCTGGCATACATTCGTCCACCTACACATCCATACATCCTTGCCTCCGTACATCCATATATTCTTAAATCCTTACATCCATGCATACAAACATCCGTACATGCATAACTGAAATACGGCCATACATTCATACATCTATACATAGAAACGTCCATACCTTAATACATCCATCCATTCATACTTCCATCCATCCATACATCCAACCATCCATACACCCATCCATCCATACATCCATACATCCGCACATCCATACATCCACAAATCTATCCATCCATGCACTCATCCATTCATACGTACATCCATACATACGCCCATACATACGTCCATACATCCACGCATACACACATACGCTCATCAATACATACATCCGTATATGCGTCCGTTAATGCATCCACACATACATCCATGCATACATCCATACATACATCCACCCATACAC
>NW_016960711.1:0-941 GCF_001483705.2 Eufriesea mexicana
GTTCAGTTCAGCTACGATAGGTGAGGTTGTGCTAATTTGGGTTGGGTTAGGGTATCTTTCACACTTTGCTGTACACTGCGGCCTAATGGATTTCTGCCCCCTACTCTCCTCTAATATGCTCTTATTGGCCCTGAGGAGGCCTGTATTGTGCGGTGACTGCACTATAGGTTGAGCTTGGTTACGCTTGGGTATGCTACGATTGGTTAGTTTAGGATAGGGTACCTTTGACTTTTGTGCTTCATACTGCTCTTCGGCGGATTTATCAGCTCTTCTCTGCCCTAATATGCTCTTCCTCGACATGGGGTGGCCAGAAATATTGCCGGAGACTTGTTAGGTTTAGTTAGATGGCGTTTGGCTAGGTTAGGTTGGGCTAAGATTAGTTAGAGCTATCCTTTACTTTTGCGCTATGCACTGCAGTGTGGTGGATTACTGCGCTCTGCTGTGTTCTTGTATATTCTGCGTGGCTCTAGGACGGCAGCAATGTTGGACTCCTCGAGTAAGCTTGAGTTATATTATCTTTCGTTATGTCTCGTTTGGTTAGGTTAGGATGTGATAGCATTGACTTTTATGCTATACACTGCTGCTCGTTGGATTTCAGCGATCTGCATTGCCCAAATATCGTGCCACGACCGCTATTTTTAGTCTCCCTCCGCCGAGCAGAGTATAGTAGAATAATGTAGTGCGTAGAAATCCTCCGGATAGCAGTGTATAGCACAAAAGTGAACTTTATCGAATACTAACCTGTCCAAACTTAATGCAACCAAACGTACCTAACCTAACACAACGTGCCTGGGAAACTATTTCTGGCCTCCAAAGAGGCAAGCGGATTATGTTAGAGCACATTATAGAGCAGCAAGCCACCAAACTGCAGTTTACATCACAAAAGTCGGAGTTATCCTAAACTAACCTAACCTAACACAACCTAACCAAATGTACACAGA
>NW_016960712.1:0-1608 GCF_001483705.2 Eufriesea mexicana
AATATATTTGTTATAACAAGGTTACAATGGAAGCAACTATTGGTGATATTGATTTATAATTATAGGCAAAAGAAACTCCCATGGCATGTGAAAATGTTATACAATTATGTATGGAAGGTTAATACCATGACACTACATTTCATAGAATTATCCATGGATTCATAGCATATAGTAGCGATCTCAAAGGTACAGGAGCAGGTAGTAAAAGCATATGTGGAGAACTGTAATGGAGAAATTTAAAGTAAGACTATATTTAAAACTAAAATGAATAATTCTTTTCTTCAAAAATAATTATTAAATATTTGTGTTTTAGGACGAATTTCATACAAGATTACTTTTTTGTCGACGAGGTTCAATTGCTGTGGCAGAGATGATAATGATTTCCAATTCTACTTTACTCTTGGTTCTACATCAGAATTACAGAATAAGCATACAATCTTTGGTAAGGTTACTGGAGAAACTATATATAACATGCTTAAACTTAAAGAAGCACTTGTAGATGAGGTAAATTTAACGTAAAAAAATATATCAAGAATTGATATAAATATAATATTCCCCCGTTTTTTATAGGATAGGCCACTTTATGCTCCAAAAATGGTAAAAGCTGAATTATTGAACAATCCATTTTCTGATATTATACCAAGAATAATAGTACAGGAAAGTGAAGAAGTAAAGGATAGGAGTAAAGTAAAAATCATATATGTTTGTAGCATTTATCCATGATAGTATTATTCTTTGTAATGCAAAATTTTGTTACAGTAATTTCAATTTTTTATCATTTTGCGAAGAAGTAGAGGAAGATGAAGAAGAATCTGCGATATTAAATAGAAAGTCTAGTGGTAAGAGCAAATCAGCTCATAATCATTTAACTCATCCAAAATTAAGCACATAACCAGCTGAACCTCCTGGACCACCAAATAAAAAAAGGAAGGAAGACCGTATTAGCGATTGGGAATTATTGGGGAATAATTTGAAATTAACAAATTATGCAATTTCTGCGATTAATTTATGAACTTTTATAACTGCATCGCATAGCTGGCTCCTTGCGCAACATTATTATATAAATTTTGCACATAATTTGACGCTAATTACTTTGTTATTATTACTTACTTGACGACGTACGTGATTCGATAACAACGATCGGCGCGATGGTCCAACAAAATAATTAATTATGAACAAAATTGGAAGTAAAATAAGAACAAAAATGATATGAGAATGTTCAGAAGGATATTGTTTTTATAATTTGTGCATATAATTTGTAAATTAATTACATAGAAGATTGTAATTAATGAAAAACTAATAGTATTATCAGCATCAATTCGAACATTTTGAGTAATAATTACACATATACTATTATACGTAAATTATAATACTTATCGTTAGTAACAAATTATTAATTATAATAACAAATTGTTCACAACGTAAATTTGCAGTAAAAGTGAAAACATTAAGGAATTACTGGCTATTACTTGAACTTGGAACGATTTTTTGTCAAAATGTAACTATAATTTGCAAAAAGTTTATAAATTATTAACCTGATAGTTTATAACAAATTGCTCGTAACGTATATTTATAATAAAAGTGAAAAAATTAATAAATTATTGCCTA
>NW_016960713.1:0-829 GCF_001483705.2 Eufriesea mexicana
GTTTGATATTTTACATCGATACTTTATCACATAGCTATTTCAAAGATGCAACATTTTCCCACTACAAAAATACCTAGCATTTCCGGCTGCAGCCAACTTCCAGTTGGCGGCAAGCGGGCATAACAGTAACATCGTGCAATATTCTCCCGCGTCAAAATAAAACATTAAATCTCAGAACGTTTCGTGAAGTAGTGATATCGCTGATTGACGTCTTAATTACTTTATGAAGTTCAGGATTACTAACTGTGAACATTTCTACGGTGGTAATATACTACAACATGTGAAAAAAAGTGATGTTACATAGTGTAAACTGTGGAATGATACATGTGCGAAATGAAGTGGTGTGAGTGCGCGATCCTATAATACTACCGGATTGTCCGTTACTATCGGCTATAGAAGATTCCAGATTTCGACAGTTCGTTGGAATATTTGATCAACATTACTCTGAATAGGCAGCGTTTAAACAGTTTTTTCAATTTTCCTTCGATCTTGACATTCCATTGCAATATAGTTATGTATTGTCCCTTTTACATTCTAAATTTCAATTGTGGATTAGAATATTTCCTCTCTACTGCATAGAATAGGCTGTTCTCCAACCAGTAGAGCAATTACATTACGATTGAAGGTGCATATATGAAACAAAGTAACGGAAAAGCAAGTGCCTGTGAAATCGTTCTATAGAGTAAACTTTATTCGCCTATATTTCTGAAAATTTCTGAAATTAGGCTCTTCGGTTAGATTTTTTCGGCATAACAGCGTAGAATGGTTTATTCCTTAACGGGATTGGATATTTTTTTTCGGTTTCGAGCGTGCGTTTTTCTAAAATAGT
>NW_016960714.1:0-222 GCF_001483705.2 Eufriesea mexicana
AGAATTGCAATGGCTATAGCACGCCAATAGAATCTTACCTCCTTATTTATGCAAGAAAGTTAGGTCACCACGATTTTAGCTGAAAATGAGAATGAAATTGTATTTTCGAGTCAGTTTCTATAGCATTGCAATGCCTATAGCACGCCAATTGAATCTGTCCTCCTTATTTTTCCAAGAAAGATAGCTCACCACGATATTAGACGATAATGTTATTAAAATTGA
>NW_016960714.1:325-539 GCF_001483705.2 Eufriesea mexicana
TGTCAATAAAATTGACTTTTGCATCAAGATACTATAGAATTGCAATGGCTATAGCTGGCCCATAGAATCTTTCCTCCTTATTTATGCAAGAATGTTAGCACACCACGATATTAGTCGAAAATATCAATGAAGTAGAGTTTTCGAGCCAGAATCTATAGCATTGCAATGGCTATAGCACGCCAATAGAATCTTACCTCCTTATTTATGCAAGAAA
>NW_016960715.1:0-766 GCF_001483705.2 Eufriesea mexicana
AATGTCAATAAAATTGAATTTTCCAGCCAGATTCCGCAGCATTGCAAGGTCTATAGCACGCCAGTAGAATCTACCCTGCTAATTTATGCATGGAAGTTAACTCACCACGATAATAGTCGAAACTGTCAATAATATTGAACTTTCCAGCAAGATTCTCTAGCATTGCAAAGCCTATAGCACGCCAATAGTATCTTTCCTCCTTATTAATGCGAGAAAGAAGAAAGTTAACTCAACACGATATAAGCCGAAAATGTCAATAAAATTGAATTTTCCATCGAGATTCTATAGCATTGCAATGGCTATAGCACTCCAGAAGGATCTTTCCCCCTTACTTAGGGAAGAAAGTTAGCTCACCGCGATACTAGTAGAAAATGACAATAACATTGAATTTTCCAGGACGATTCTATTGCATTGTAATGGTTATAGCTTGCCAATATAATCTTACCTCCTTGTTTATACAAGAAAGTTTGATCATTACGATATTAGTCGAAACTGTTAATAAAATTGAATTTTCCAGCCTGATTCCAGAGCATTGCAATGGCTGTAGTACGCCAATAGTATCTTTCCTCCTTATTTATGCGAGAAAGTTAACTCACCACGATATTAGCCGAAAATGTCAATAAAATTGATCTTTCCAGCCAGATTCTGTAGTATTGAAATGGCTATAGCAGGCCGTTAGATCCTTTCCACCTTGTTTATGCATGAAAGGTAGCTTTCCACGATATTAGTCAAAAATGTCAATAAAATTGAACTTTCCAGCCAGATT
>NW_016960716.1:0-855 GCF_001483705.2 Eufriesea mexicana
TCTCCTTATGTCGGGTCATGTTACGTTCTGCTGGGTCGGGTTGGGCAAAGTTTGGTCAGGGTATATTGAACTTTTGCGCTATACGCTGTTGTTCGGTGGATTTCTGCACTCTCCTGTGCTCTAGTTTGTTCTGCTTGGATCTGGGTAGGGCAACAATAGCGGTCTTGGCACGTCAGGTTCTGTCGGGCAATACTTGGTTATGTTCTGTTGGTTTGGGTTAGGTTTTGGGTAGCTTTCACTCTTCAGATATACACAGCGATTATAGCGGTTTCAGCGTTCTACTCTCCACTATCGTGATCCGCTTAACTCTGGGGATGCCAGCAATAGTATTCGCTGCAAGTTACGTCGAGTTATGTTGCGTTTGGTTATGTTACGGTTGGTTAGGTTAGGAGAGGTTAGCTTTAACCTTAGTGGTATAGCCTGCTGTTAGGCGGACTCCTGCTCCCTACAGTGCTCTAATCTTTTCAGCTTGTCTATGGGAAGGCTAGCTATAGTGTCCACGGCAAGTTATGCTGAGTCGGGTTACGATCGGTTTGGTTGGGTTGGGCAATGTTTGGTCACGATGGCTTTAACTTTTGCGCTGTACGTTGATCCTCGGTGGATTTCTGCACTCTGCTGTGCTCTAGTTTGTTCTGATTGTAACACACATTCCGGCCATATTTGGTTATGTTGCGTTGGTTTGGGTTTGGCTTGGTTGCTTTGACTTTTCTGATATTCTCAGTGATTATATGGATTTCTGCGATCTACTCTCCTCTAACGAGTTCCGCTTGACTCTGGGGTAGCTAGCAATAATGGTCGCGGCGCGTTAGTTTGGGATGGGCTAGGAGTGGTTAGGTTGTGTAAGGCAATGTTTGG
>NW_016960717.1:0-246 GCF_001483705.2 Eufriesea mexicana
ACATCCATAAATCCATCCATCCATACCTCCATCCATCCATGCATCCATACAAATATACATCCACCCATTCATTCATCCATACATCCATCCATACATACATCCGTTCTTCCGCACATCCATTCATCCGTACATCCGTCCATCCATACATCCATCCATTCATACGGCCATCAATCCATACATTCACCCATCCATACACCCATCCTTCCATACATCCATCCAGCCATACAACCACCCATCCTTACATCC
>NW_016960717.1:262-935 GCF_001483705.2 Eufriesea mexicana
CATCCATCCATCCATACATCCATACATCCACACCGCCATAAACCATAAATCCATCCATTCGTACGTATATCATTCGATACATCCATCCATCCATACATCCATGCGTACATACATCCATACAAACATACATTCATGCATCCACGCACCTGTACATCAATTCATCCATCCATCCACACGAACATCCATTCTTACATCCATCCATCCATACACCCATACATCCGTAAGTCCATACATCCATACATATATAAATCCATACATTCATACTTACGTACATCCGTCCATCCATACCTCAATCCATTCATTCATTCATCCATGCATACAACCATTCATCCATACATACATACATCTTTCCATACACCCATCCATCATACATCCACCCATCCATACATCCATCGAACCATAATCCATCCATTCATACTAGCACCCATCCATAGATCCATCGATCCATACATCTATCCATCCATACATCCATCCATCCATACATTCATACATCCACACATCCACAAATCCATCCACTCATTCATCCATCCACACATACATCCATACATATATACATCCATACATATATACATCCACATATCCATACATCCGTACATACATACATTCGCATATCCATACGTAGATACGTCCATACATCCATACATCCATACATCCATACATACATCTATACATC
>NW_016960718.1:0-674 GCF_001483705.2 Eufriesea mexicana
AGGCGGTGTGGACGAAATAAAAATGGTACACTGTGGATCGGTGTGGAGGATGATAAACGAATGCTAATGAAGTGTTAACGTCACCCGTTACTTAGTATGGGCCCAGCTCATTCCTTCGATTCCCCTGTGTATGTATGCATGTGTGATATCTTTCATCTTTCTGTAATACCGTCCATTCCTTTTAGTCCTCCCTTTCTCTCCCTCCCTTCTTCCCCTTGCAACCGCATGGCCATGGCAGGTACACGTGATGGAGCTTCACCAGAAGGAATCACGAGATTCGATGTGTACATGCATACTCGTGAAAGGATCGAAAGTTTCTTCCGCCTTCTTTTACAAGTATTTTATGGTACGTAGGTGTTAATACGAATTTGGTAACGAAGCGCATGTAAGTGCTACTGGCAAATATGAAAATGTGAAAGATTACATTTGTCGCCATTTTGAGTAGCCATTTAAGAAGGTATTTTGAGAATACTTTATATGCAGGAAAATTCGTTATGTATTGGAATTAGTATAGTATAAATTGCTTCGATTTATCATGCATTTTAAGAAAGGAAGCTTGATGAACTTAGTATAATGAGATTAGCACATTCATATGAACATAAAGTTCGGAATGATATTTTGGCGACAGGAGCAATGAAATGAGAAATGATGTGAAGATAGTAATATTGCATATT
>NW_016960719.1:0-808 GCF_001483705.2 Eufriesea mexicana
ACATTCATCCTTCCATACATCCATCCATCCATACATCCTTCCATCCATACATGCATACATACACCAATACAAACATCCATTCATTCACCCACACATTCATGCATACATACATCCATTCATTCATACATACATACATCCATAAGTACATGCATACATCCATACAAACATCCATACATACATCCATGCATACATCCGTATATACATCCATCCATACATCCTTACAAATCCATACAAACATCAATACATATATCCATGCATACATCCATACATCCGTTCATCCAGCCATCCATACTTCAATCTATGCATACACACAACCATCCATACAGCCATCGATCCATACATCCATCCATCCATACATCCGTTCTTCCATACACCCATCCATCCATACATCCATCGATACATAAATATGTCCATCCTCACATCCGTTCACCAATCCATCAATCCAATATTATATCTATACATACATCTATACATACATCAATACATGCATCCATACATACACCAATACATTCGACCATACATACAACCATACATACGTCCTTCCATACATCCAAACATACATATATACATACATCCATTCAAACTTCCATACTTACATCCATGCATACATCCATCCGTCCATACAGCCATCCATCCAAACATACATCCATCGGTGCTTCCATCCTTCCATACGCCCATTCATCCATACGTACAACAATCCATACATCCATCGATCCATACAGCCATACATACATACATCCACATGTCCATACATACATCCATACATACATCCACACAT
This sequence comes from Eufriesea mexicana, assembly GCF_001483705.2. Classification (NCBI taxonomy): domain Eukaryota; kingdom Metazoa; phylum Arthropoda; class Insecta; order Hymenoptera; family Apidae; genus Eufriesea; species Eufriesea mexicana. Next base: position 779 of record NW_016960719.1, read on the forward strand.
ACACCCATACATCCATACATTCATCCATAC
>NW_016960720.1:0-608 GCF_001483705.2 Eufriesea mexicana
TATTTGTCGAAAATGTTAATAAAATTGAATTTTCCAGGCAGATTCTATAGAATTGCAATGGCTGTAGCACGCCAATCGAAATCTTCCTCCTTATTTCTGCAAGAATGTTAGCTCACCACGATATTAGTCGAAAATGTCTATAAAATTGAATTTTCCAGGCAGATTCTATAGAATTGCAATGGCTGTAGCACGCCAATCGAAATCTTCCTCCTTATTTCTGCAAGAATGTTAGCTCACCACGATATTAGTCGAAAATGTCTATAAAATTGAATTTTCCAGGCAGATTCTATAGAATTGCAATGGCTGTAGCACGCCAATCGAAATCTTCCTCCTTATTTCTGCAAGAATGTTAGCTCACAACGATACTATTCGAAAATGCCAATGAAGTCGAATTTTCGAGCCAGATGCTACAGCATTGCAAAGGCTACAGCACGCCCATATATTCTTTCCTCATTATTAATACAAGAAAGATAGCTCGCCAAGATATTAGCCGAAAATGTCAATAAAATTGAATTTAGCAGCCGGATTCTATAGGACTGCAATGCCTATAGCGTGCCAATAGAATCTTTCGTCCTTATTTATGCAACGACGTCAGCTCACCACGATAT
>NW_016960721.1:0-1094 GCF_001483705.2 Eufriesea mexicana
CTATAGCATTGCGACGGCTATAGCAAGTGAATTGTATCTTTCCTCGTTATATACGCAAGAAACTTTGCTCACCACGATGTTAGTCGAAAATGTCAATAATTTTGAATTTCCCAAACACATTCTGTATCAATGCAATGGCTATAGCACGCTAATAGCATCTTTCCTCCTTATTTATGCAAGAAAGTAAGCTCACAACAATATTAGTCGTAAATGTAAACAAAATTGAATTTTCCATCCATATTCTATAGCATTGCGACGGCTACAGCACGCCAATTGGATCCTTCCTCCTTATTTATGAAAGAAAGGTGGCTCACCACGAAATTAGTCGAAAATGACAATAAAATTGAATTTTCCAGCCGTATTCTATAGCACAGCGACGAATGCAGCACGCCAATTGAATCCATCCCCCTGATTTATGAGAAAAAATAGCCCACCACTATATTAGTCGAAAATGTCAATAAATTTGTATTTTCCAACCACATTCAGTATCACTGCAATGGATATAGCACGCCAATAGAATTATTACTTCTTATTTATGCAAGAAAGGTGTCTCACCACGATATTAGTCGAAAATGTCAATAAAATTGAATTTTCCAGAGCATATTCTATAGCATTGCGATGGCTATAGCACGCCAATAGAATCCTCCATCCTTATTTAAGAAAGAAAGCTACCTCACCACAATATTAGTCGGAAATGTCAATAAAATTGAATTTTCCAGCTGGATGCTATAGCAATGAATGGCTATAGCACGCCAGTAGAATCTACCCTCCTTATTTACGCAATAAAGTTAGCTCACCACGATATTAGTCAAAAAAGTCAATAAAATTGAACTTTACATCCAGATTCTACAGGAATGCAATGGCTATACCTCGCCAATAGAATCTATCCTCCATATTCATGCATGCAAGATAACTCACCACAATATTAGTCGAAAATGTCAATAAAATTGAACTTTCCAGCCTGATTCTATAGCATTGCGACGGCTATAGCAAGTGAATTGTATCTTTGCTACTTGTATATGCAAGAAAGATAGCTCACTACGATGTTAGACGAAAATGTCAAAAAATTTGAATTTCCCAAACACATTCTATAT
>NW_016960722.1:0-410 GCF_001483705.2 Eufriesea mexicana
TCGCCCTTCAACTCCTGCTAGAAAGCTCACAGCAGCGACTGAAATCTCTCGCCGAAACCAAAACCTATCCTATAACTTTCTGGTCTTTGTGACTCTGTAGAATGCGAACCACTTGTGATACGGCCACCCAATTCACACACAGAACACAACTGCGCTCGACCATCACAACAATATGGCCCGCAATCGATTCGGCCGCATCACAAAAAGGCCAATATCGTCAGTGTATCAGTGTCACATACCTGGCGTCTCGAACGGACCCAAAAATACAACATATCTCGAAAGCTCAATTTAAAGACTCTCTCCTGTAGCCCACACCGAAAGCTCCCTCGTGTTAAAAGCTCGCCCTTCAACTACTACTAGAAAGCTCACAGCAGCGACTGAAAGCTCTCGCCGAAACCAAAATCTATCCT
>NW_016960723.1:0-574 GCF_001483705.2 Eufriesea mexicana
CTGAACCAACCTAAACTAAGCAAGCGCAGCCTAACTCAACAGAACGTGCCGAGACCACTGTTGATGGTCTCCCCAGGGGCAAGCAGGATATAGCAGAGAAGAAAAGAGTGCAGAAATCCACCGAGTATCAGAGTATAGCACGAAAGTCGCAGCTATCATTGCCGAACCTAGCACAACCTAACCTAACCAAACGTAACATGACGCAACCCAAGGTGCCGGTAACACAATTGCTGGTCTCCACAGAGCCGAGCATAGTATATTAGGGCACCGCAAAGCGCAGAAATCTACCTATTATCAGTGTATAGGACAATAGTCAAACCTACCCTGCCCTAACATAGGACCCTAACATAGGTTACCATAACGTAATCGAAGAAAGCATTTCTGAACCTAACGTGCCGAGACGGCCATAGCTGGCCTCCCCAGAGACAATCAGGGCGTATTAGAGCAATCTGGAGCGTAGACAGCTGCCGCATTGCAGTGAACATCACAAATGTCAAAGATACACAAACCTTACCTGATCTAACGCAAACTAACTAAACGCGCCGGCGCCAGTACTGCTGGCCACCCCAGAGCC
>NW_016960724.1:0-680 GCF_001483705.2 Eufriesea mexicana
AGTTAGACTAAGTTTGGTTTGGTCAGGTTAGGTCAGGTTATGTTAGGACATCTTTGACTTTTGCCCTTTACACAGCATTGCGGCGGTTTTCTGCTCTCTACTGCGCTCTACTGTATCCTCCTTGTCTCTGGTGTGGCCAGTAATGGTGGTCCCTCCACGTTGGGTTGAGATATGCTACGTCTGGTTTGGTTATTTTAGCTACTGTTAGGTACGGGTTGTTTCGAGTATTCTGCTATACACTGCGATTACATGGCTTTCTGCTCTATACTCTCCTGTAATACATTCCGATTGGCTTTGGGAAGGCCAGCAATAGCGGTTGCGTCGCGTTAGGTTAAGTTATGCTACGTTTGGTTAGGTTATGTTAGTATGGGTTATATTTGCATAGCTTTGTCTATCGTGGTATACACTGCTATTCGTTAGATTAGTTTCTGCGCTCTACATTGTTCTAACATATCCTGCCCGGCTCTGTCGGTGGGGCCAGCAACAGTGGTCATGGCACGAAGGTTTGGTTTATGTGACGCTTGACCAGGTACGATCGGGTTAGGGTAGGGGAGACTAGCCTCGACTTTTGTGCTATACACCGCCATTCGGTGCATTTGTATGCACTACTGTACTCCAACATGCTGTGCTTGCCTCTGATGAGCCCAGCAATAGTGGCCTCGGCAAATTAGGTTGTGCTA
>NW_016960725.1:0-251 GCF_001483705.2 Eufriesea mexicana
GGTTAGCCAACTTTCTTGCATAAATAAGGAATGAATATTCTGTTGGCGTGTTATAGCCATTGCCACGCTATAGAACCCGGGTGGAAAACTCAATATTATAGACGTTTTCGACTAATATCGTGGTGGGCTAACTTTCGTGCATAGATAAGGAGGAAATATTCTATTGGCGTGCTATAGCCATTGCAATGCTATAGAATCTGGTTGGAAAATTCAATTTTATTGACATTTTCGACTGATATCGTGGTGGGCTA
>NW_016960725.1:292-736 GCF_001483705.2 Eufriesea mexicana
TGGCGTGCTATAGCCTTTGCAATGCTATAGAATCTGGCTGGAAAATACTTTTTTATTGACATTTTCGACTAATATCGTGTAGACCTATCTCTCTTGCATTTATGAGGCGGAAAGATTCTACTGGCGTGCTATAGTCACAGCGATGCTACTGAATCTTGCTGGAAAATACACTTTTATTGATATTTTCGAATAACATCGTGGTCAGCTATCTGTCTTGTATAAATATGAACGAAATGCTCTATTGGTTTGCTATAGCCACTGCAATGCTGTAGAATCTGACTGGAAAATACAAATTTGTTGACATTTTCGAATAATATCGTGGAGACCTAAATTTCTTACATAAATAAGGACGATAGATACTATTGGCGTGATATAGCCAATGAAATGCTATAGAATCTGGCTGGAAAATACAATTTTATTGACATTTTCGACAAATATCGTGGT
>NW_016960725.1:752-969 GCF_001483705.2 Eufriesea mexicana
TGCACAGATAAGGAAGAAATATTCTATTGGCGTGCTATAGCCATTGCAATGCTATATAATCTCGCTGGAAAATTAAATTTTATTGACATTTTCGCCTAATATCGTGGCGAGATAGATTTCTTGCATAAATGAGGCGGAGACACGCTATTGGCTTGCTATAGCCATTGCAATGCTATAGAATCTGGCAGGAAAATTCAATTTTATTGCCATTATTTCT
>NW_016960726.1:0-273 GCF_001483705.2 Eufriesea mexicana
ACAATTTCGACTGTTATCGTGGTGAGCTATCCTTCTTGCCTAAATAAGCTGGGTAGATTCTAGCGGCGTGCTATAGACACCGCAATGATATAGAATGTGGTTGGAAAATACAATTTTATTAACATTTTCGGCTAATATCGTGGTGAGTTAACTTTCTCGCAAAAATATGGAGGGGAGACTCTAATGGCGTGCTATAGGCATACGAATGCCATAGAATCTTCATGGAAAATTCAATTTTATTGACATTTTCGACTAATTTCGTGGTGAGCTAAC
>NW_016960727.1:0-1045 GCF_001483705.2 Eufriesea mexicana
ATTGACATTTTCGACTAATATCGTGGTGAAATAACTGTATTGCATTAATAACTATGAAATATTGTATTGGCGCCCTATGGTCATCACAATGCTATAGAATCTAGCTGGAAAATACATTTTTATAGACATTCTCGACTAATATCGTGATGAAATATCTGTATTGAATTAATAAGGATGAAATATTCTGCTGGCGCCCTATGGCCATTACAATGCTAAATAGAATCTTGCTGGAAAACTTATTTTTATTGACATTTTCAACTAATATCGTGGTGAACTAACTTTCTTGCATAAATAAGGACGATATATACTATTGGCGTGATATAGATAATGAAATGCTATAGAATACGGCTGAATAATTAAATATTATTTGCGTTTTCGACTAATATCGTGTTGGACTAACTTTCGTGGATATATAAGTAGGAAAGATTCTACTAGCGTGCTTTAGACATTGCAATGCTATAGAATCAGGCTGATAAATTCAATTTTATAGACGTTTTCGACTGCTATCGTGGTGACCGAACTTTCGTGCATATGCAAGGAGGAAAGATTCTACCGGCGTGCTATAGTCATTGCGATGCTACTGCATCTATCTGGAAAATTCAATTTCATTGATATTTTCGACTAATATCGTGGTGACCTAACTTTCATGTATATATAAGAAGGAAAGATTCTTCTGGCGTGCAATAGCCATTGCAATGCTATAGAATCTGTCTGGAAAACTCAATTTTAATGACATTTTCAGATGATATTTTCGACTAATATCGTGTGGTGCAAACTTTCTTGCATAAATAAGGTGGAAGGATTATATTGGCGCGCCATAGCAATAGCAATGCTACAGAATCGGCCTGAAAAATTCAATTTTATTGACATTTTCGACTAATATCGTGGTGAGCAAACCCACTTGCATAAATAAGCATGAAATATACTATCGGCGCGCCATAGCCATAGCAATGCTATAGAATCTTGCTGTAATATACATTTTTATTGACATTTTCGACTAATATCGTGGTGAAATGACTCTATTGCATAAATAAGGATGAAATAT
>NW_016960728.1:0-330 GCF_001483705.2 Eufriesea mexicana
CTATGCTCTTCTCTCATACATTCTGCGTGTCTCTGGGATTGCCAGAAATAGTGGTGGCGGCACGTTAGGTAGAGTTTTGCTACGTTCGTTGATGTTACGATTGGTTACGTTACGAACGGAGAGCTATGACTTTTTCGCTGTACACTGCTCTTCGGTGGATTTTCCCGCTCTACTGGGCTCTAATATATTCTGGTTGGCTCTGTTTATGCTAGCAATAAAGGTCTCGGCTGGATGGGCTTAGTTATTCTACGTTTGGTTCGGTTTGGCTAGATCTTGTTTGGTCAGGATATCCCTCACTTATGTGGCGTACATTGCTATCTTGTAGCTTTC
>NW_016960729.1:0-898 GCF_001483705.2 Eufriesea mexicana
CGCGGCACGTTATGTCGAATTAGGCTATGTTTGGTTAGGTAATGTTGCTTTGGGTTATACTCGGGTAGCTTAGACCATTCCGATATACCCTGCGCTTTTATGGATTTCTGTGTTCTACATTCCACTAGCATGTCCTGCTTGTCTCTGGGGAGGGCAGCAGTAGCGATCTCGGCATGTTAGTTTCAGTTAGATTACGTTAGGTTATGTTACGTATGGCCAGGTTAGGATAGGGTAGCTGACCCTTTTGTGCCATACACTACCATTTGGTAGATTCCTGCGCTCTACATTGCTCGAATGTGCTCTGCTTGGCTATGCAGAGGCCAGCTATAATGGTCTCGGAATCTCATTTTCTGTTATTCTACGTTCGGCTAGGTTAGGTTTCGTCACGTTAGTTTAGGGTATCTTACACTCTTGTGCTGCACACAGAAATGCGGTCGGTTTCTGCACTCTACGGTACTCTAGTAATTTTTGCTTGGTTCTGGACTGGTGAAGCCAGCAACAGTGTTCTCGGCAAGTTAGTTTGAGATAGATGACGTCTGGTTATGTTAAGTTTGGTAAGGTTTGGAGAGGACAGCTTTGACTTTTAAGCTAAAACTCGCAGTCCGGTGACTTTCTACGCTCTACTGTGCTCTAGCATATTCTGCATGGCTCTGGGGCGGCTAGCGATATTGGTCTACGCACGTTAGGTTGAGTCATCTTCCGTTTGGACGGTTAACATTAGCAGGGGTAAGGATTGGATAGCTCGGTTTTTTCTGCTATACACTGTGGTTCTGTGGCCTTCCGCGCTGCGCTTTGCGCTACAACACTCTGCTTGTGTTTGGGAATGCCAGGAATTGTGGTGGCGGCATGTTCGGTTGTGCTATTCTGCATTCGGTCAGGCTAGGTTTGGCTATGTTTG
>NW_016960730.1:0-1081 GCF_001483705.2 Eufriesea mexicana
GGTGGAGTGGACTTCTGCACTATAGGCTAATACTCGGTGGATCTCCTCTCTCTATACTGCTCTCCTATACTACGCTCGACTCTCGGGAGGCCAGCAATAGCGGTCGCCGCCCGTTAGGGTGAGCTGTGTTACGGTTGGGAAGATCAGGTTAGGCTATGTTTGGTACGGATAGCTGAGACTTTCGCGCTTTACCCAGTTATTCTGTGGCTGCCTGCTATCTAATGTGCTCTACTCTGATCTGTTTGGGCCTGTCGTTTCCAGCAATAGTGTTCGCGCCACGTAAGGTTTAGTTCGAATGCGTTTGGTCATGATCGGTTGTGCTTGGTTGGGTTGGGTTAGCTTTGACTTGTGTGCTCCACACTGCTATTCTCTGGTCCTGTACGCTCTACTGTGTGGTGTAACACTCTGCTTTTCTCCTGGGATGCCTGAGATGCGGCGCGTTAGGTTTTGTCATGCTACGTACGGATGCGTAAGATGTGGTTAGGTTAGCGTAGGGAAGCTTTGACTTTTGCGCTGTACACTGCTATTCGGTGGATACTTGCGCTCTACTGTGCTCTAATATATTCTTCTTGCCCTGGGGAGGCCAGCAGTAGTGGTCGCTGCACGTTTGGTTCAATCATGCTACGTTTGGTTTGCTTGGTTTAGGATAAGTTCGGTTAGGATGGCTTTGACTTTTGTGCTATACACTGCTATGCGGTTGATTCCTACGACCTACACAGCTCTATTATACTCCGCTCGTCTCTCGGGAGGCGAGCAATAGTGGTCGCGGCACGTTAGGTTAATATGTTAGGTCATGTTACTTTTAGCTCTGTTACGCTTGATTGGGTTAGGTTTGGCTGTCTTTGACTTTTGTGCTACAAGCTAACATTTAATAGACTTCTGCGCTCTACTCTCCTCTAATATGCTCTGCTTGATGATGGGGTGGCGAGCAAAAGCGTTCTAGGCGCGTTAGTCTTAGTTATGTTGCGTTCAGTTATGTTATGTTTGGTTGGGTTTGGATAGGGTAGCTTAGGCTCTTGGGCCGTACAATGCACTTCAGCGGATTTCTGCGGTGTTCGTTGCTCTAATATACCCCACCCGA
>NW_016960731.1:0-284 GCF_001483705.2 Eufriesea mexicana
ATTTTCCACACAGATTATGTAGCATTGGAATGGCTATAGCTCGCCCAGTAGAATATTTCCTCCTTATTTATGCAGGTATGACTGCTCACCACGATATTAGTCGAAAATGTCAATAAAACTGAATTTTCCATCCGGATACTATAGAAATGCAATGGCCATTGCTGGCCAATAGAATCTTTCCTCCGTATTTATGAAGAAAAGTTACCTCACCACGATATTAGTCGAAAATGTCAATAAGCTTGCATTTTCGAGGCAGATTCAAAATCATTGTAATGGCTACAGCA
>NW_016960732.1:0-508 GCF_001483705.2 Eufriesea mexicana
ATTCTATAGCAATTCCAGAATGATGAAAGACATATCCATTACATCTCGAGATATTGGCAATTGTCATAACAGTACTGTGCGCTGCCACCATAACAATATTGCAGGCGTTGGATTATTCCATTCAATAACGATATGAATTCCACAGCATTACTAGAATAGTCCATGTATACATCAGTTGTGTCTAGAGATATTTACAATTCCCAGTGCAGTAGTTTGTACATCTACCAATTCAGTACCGTAGCAGTTGCGTTAGCCTGCTCAGTGGTGACTTAAGTTCCGCGGCAGCTCCAGAATGTTCAATGTATACATCAGTATACGAGACAGAGCCATTATCGCTTGAGACATTAATAATTGACACGAACTGTACTGCGTATGGCAATCATCGCAGTACTGTATTCGTTCGATATCTCTATTCATTGAAGATTTAAGATCCATAGCAATTCTTAAATATTCAAAGTATGGTACGTTATTGTTAGAGACACTTCCAACTTACAGTACGTACGTAGTA
>NW_016960733.1:0-695 GCF_001483705.2 Eufriesea mexicana
CCTTCAATCCAATGGCGAGTACAGCCAACTACTTGCCAGAGAATAGGTCTATTCAAAATCAGTAACCTGTTATAGCTCGGAGAATAGATGGCCTAACGCCTTCAGCTCAATGGCAAGTACAGCCATTTACTTGCGAGAGAATAGGTCTATTCAAAATCTATAATCCGTTATAGCTTGGTGAATATGTCGCCTAGCGCCTTCAACCAATGGCAAGTACAGCCGTCTACTTGCCAGGCAATAAGTCTATTCAAAATCAATAACCTTCTACAGCTTGGTGAAAAGATCGCCTAACGCCTTCAATCCAATGGCAAATACAGCCATCTTCTTGCCACAGAATATGTCTATTCAAAATCTTAGAGCAGTCACAGCTTGGCGAATAGAACGCCTAACACCTTCAATCCAATGGCAAGTACAGCCATCTACTTGCCAGAGAATAGGTCTATTCGAAATCTATAACCAGTTATAGCATGGTGAATAGATCGCTGAACGCCTTCAATCCTATGGCAAGTACAGCCATCTACTTGCCAGAGAATCGGTCTCTCCGAAATCGATAACCTGTTGTAGCGTGGTGGATAGATCGCTTAACGCCTTCAATCCTATGGCAAGTACAGCAATCTACTTGCCAGAGAATAGGTCCATTCGAAATCTATAACCTCTTATAGCGTGGTGAATAGATCGCTTAACGCCTTCAATCC
>NW_016960734.1:0-492 GCF_001483705.2 Eufriesea mexicana
CTATAATCTGTCATAGATTGGTGATTAGATCTCCTAACGCCTTCAATTCAATGGCAAGTACAGACATCTGCTTGCCAGAGGATAGGTCTATTCAAAATCTATAACCTGTTATACCATGGTGAATAGATCGCCAAACGCCATCAATCCAATGTCAAGTACATCCATCTACTTGCCAGAGAATAGGTCTATTCAAAATCCATAATCTGTTATAGCTTGGCGAATCGGTTACGTAACGCCTTCAACCAATGGCAAGTACAGCCATCTACTGCCAGAGAATAGGTCTATTCAAAATCTATATCCTGTTAGCGCTTGGTGAATAGATCGCCTAACGCCTTCAATCCAATGGGAAGTACAGTCATCTACTGGCCAGAGAGTAGGTCTATTCAAAATCTCTAGCCTGTTATAGCATGGTGAATAGATCGCCTAACGCCATCAACCCAATGGCACATACAGCCATCTACATGCCAGAGAATAGGTCTATTCAAAATCTAT
>NW_016960735.1:0-647 GCF_001483705.2 Eufriesea mexicana
TCGGTTTTATTGCACATTTCGAATAATATCGTGGTGAGCTACCTCTCTTGCATAATTAATGAGGAAAGCTACTATTGGCGTGTTGTAGCCATTGCACTGCCAGAATATCTGGTTGGAAAATTCATTTTCATTGAAATTTTCGTCCAATATCGTGGTGAACTAACTTTCTTGAATAAATAGGGATGAAATATTCTATTGGCGCGCTGTATCAATTGCAATGCAATAGAATCTGCCTGGAAAGCTCGATCTTATGAACATTTTCGACTGATATCGTGGAGAGCTACTTTTGCCGCATGAACAATGAGGAATGATTCTATTGGCGTGCTATAGCCATTGCAATGCAATAGAATCTGGCTGGAAAGTTCAATTTTATTGACGTTTTCGACTAATATCGTGGTGGGCGAGCTTTCTTGCATATATAAGGAGGAAAATTTCTATTGACGTACTATTTCCATTGCAATGCTATAGAATCTGTCTGTAAAATACTATTTTATTGACGTTTTCGACTAATATCGTGGTGAGCTAACTTTAATAATATCGTGGTGAGCAAACTTTCTGGTATAAATACGGTCGAAAGATTCTGCTGGCGTGCTATAGCCATTGCAATGCATTAGAATCTGGCTGGAAAATTGAATATTAGTAACATT
>NW_016960736.1:0-512 GCF_001483705.2 Eufriesea mexicana
ATAAATAATGAGGAAAGACACTATTGGCTTGCTATAGTCATTACAGTGCTATAGAATCTGGCTTGAAAATTCAATTTTACATACATTTTCGACTAATATCGTGGTGAGCTAACTCTCCTACATAAGCAAGAAGGATAGATGCTGTTGGCGTTCTATAGCCATTACAATGCAATAGAATCTAGCTGCAGCATTCAATATTATTGACATTTTCGACTAATATCGAGGTGACCTATCTCTCTTGCATATATAAGGAGGAACGATTCTACTGCCGTGCTATAGAATTTGGAATGATATAGAATCTGACTGGAAAATACAGTTTTGTGGACATTTTCGACTAATATTGTGGTGACCTTACTTTCTTGCATAACATATATAAGACTGAAAGATTCATCTGGAATGCTATAGTCACTGCGATGCTATTGAATCCAGCTGGAAAATTCAATTTTAAAGATATTTTCGAACAACATCGTGGTCAGCTAACTGTCTTGTATAAATATGAACGAAATTCTGTA
>NW_016960737.1:0-412 GCF_001483705.2 Eufriesea mexicana
CTTTCCTCCTTATTTATGCAACAAAATTTGCTCACAACGATATGAGTCTAAAATGTCTATAAACTTGAGTCTTCCAGTCAGATTCCATAGCATTGCAATGGCTGCAGCATGCCAATAGAATCTTTCCTCCGTATTTATGCAAAAAACTTAGCTCACCACGATATTAGTCGAAAATGTCAATAAAAATGAGTTTTCCAGTTAGATTCTATAGCATTTCTATGGCTATAGCATGCTATTACAACCTTTCCTCCGTATTTATACAGCAAAATTAGCTCACCACGATATTAGACGAAAATGTCAATAAAAATGAATCTTCCATTCAGATTCTATAGCATTGCAATGGCTATAGCATGCCAATAGAATATTTCCTCCTTATTTATGCAACGATATTACCTCACCACGATATTAGTCG
>NW_016960737.1:524-725 GCF_001483705.2 Eufriesea mexicana
GCCTAAAATGTCAATAAAATTGAATTTTCCAGTCAGATTCTATAGTATTGCTATGGCTATAGCATGCCAATAGAATATTTCCTTCTTCTTTATGCAAGGACATTACCTCACCACGATATTTGTCGAAAATGTCAAAAGAATCGTATTTTCCAGTCAGATTCTATAGCATTGCAATGGCTATAGTATGCCCATAGTATCTTT
>NW_016960738.1:0-362 GCF_001483705.2 Eufriesea mexicana
CAATGGCTATAGCACGCCAAAAGGATATTTCCTCCATACTTATGCCAGGAAGCTAGCTCCCCATGATAATAACGGAAAATGCAATAAAATTGATCTTTCCAGCCCGATTCTGCAGCATTGCAATGGCTATATCTTGCCAATATAATCTTTCCTACTTGCTTATGCAAGAATGTTAGCTCACCACATTAGTCGAAAATGTCAATAAAATTGAACTTTCCAGCCAGATTCTATAGCATTGCAATGGCTATAGCACGCCTATAGAATCTTTCCTTCTTGTTTATGCAAGAAAGTTAGCTCACCACGATATTTGTCGAAAATGTCAATAAAATTGAATTTTCCGGCCAGATTCTATAGCATTGCAA
>NW_016960739.1:0-510 GCF_001483705.2 Eufriesea mexicana
ACAGGGCCAAGCAGATTATAGTTGAGCACAGTAGAGTGCAGGAAGCCACCGAATAACTGTCTAAAGCTCGAAAATTAGAGCTATCCTAACCTAACTTAACTTAACCAAACATAACCTAGCGTAACATAGCTAAACCTAAATTGCCGAGGCCACTGTTCTTGGTTTCCCCAGAGTCGAGCAGAGTATAGTGGAGCTATGAAGAACGCAGGAGTCCACCGTATAGCTGTGTATGGCGCAGAAGTCAGAGATATCCTATCCGAACCTATCCAAACGTAACATTAGCAGACGTACCGTTACACAAACTTTCGTGCCACGACCGCTGATGCTTGCCTCTCGAAAGCTAAGCAGAGTAGAGCAGAGCTATGTAGATCGCTGAAATGTACCGAAAAGAAGTGTATACCACAAGAGTCAAATCAATCCTAACCAAGCCTAACCAAACGTAACATAGCTCAACCTAACATGCCGAAAGCAATATTCCTGGCGTCCACGGAGACAAGCAGAGCGTGATGG
>NW_016960740.1:0-416 GCF_001483705.2 Eufriesea mexicana
GGCTATAAAAAACCCATAGGATCTTTCCTCATTTATGCAGAAAATCTTGCTCACCATGATATTACGCGAAAATGTCAATATAATTGAACTTTTCAGTCAGATTCTTTTGCAATGCAATAGCTATAGCTAGCCAATAGAACCTTTCCTTCGCATTTATACAGAAATACAGAATGGTCTTCTCACCACGATATAAGCCGAAAATGTCAATAGAATTGAACTTTGCAGTCAGATTCTATTGGAATGCGTTCGCTATACCAAACCAACAGAATCTTTCATCCTTATTTACGGATACAGGATAGCTCACCACAATATTAGACGAAAATGTTAACAAAATTGAACTTTTCAACCAGATCCTATTGCAATGCAATCGCTATATCAAACCTATAGAATCCTTCCTTCGCATTTATACAGAAAAG
>NW_016960741.1:0-894 GCF_001483705.2 Eufriesea mexicana
TTAAACCGTTTTTCGGTGGAATTCTGCATCCGCTTGTCTCTGGGGCGGCCAGCAGTGGCTGTAGTGGCACATATGTTTGTATCATATTACGTTCGTGTAGTTTAGGTTAGGTTAAGCTTGAGTAGGATGGCTTTGACTTTTGTGCAATTGAGTAGGATGGCATTGACTTTTGTGCTATACACTGCTAATCGGTGGATTTCTGCGATCTCTTGTACACTAGTATATTCTGCTTGATTATGGGATGCCAGCAGTGGAAGTCTCTGCACGTTAGGTTTAGTTATTCTATGTTTGGTCAGGTTAGGTTGGTTTTCGTCAGGACAGGGTATCTTTGACTTTTGTGGTGTTCATTGCTATTTCGTGGATTTCCATGCTTTACTGTGTTCTACTACACCCTGCTTCACTCTGGGGAGGACAGTAGTAGTGGCTCCTGCACGTTAGATTGAATTAAGCTACGCTTGTGTAGGCTATGTTTGCTTTGGTTATGACCGGATGGATTTGGCTTTCTTGCTGTTCACTGCTCTTCGGTGGATATCAGCGTACTACATGGCTCTGCTATACTCTGCTTGGCTCTCCCCAGGCGAGCAATGGCGTTCGTGGCGCGATAATTTGACCTATGTATCCTTCAGTTACGTTGCGTGAGGACAGTTTAGGAGAGTATAGCATAATCATTTGTACCCTATACTGCTATCCGGTGGATTCCTACGCTCATCTGTGTCCTTGTACACTCTGCTCGACTACGGGGAGGTCAGCAGTACTGCTCTCTGCACGTTTGGCTGAGGTCGGCTGCGTTAGGTTAGGCTCGGTTAGGATAGGTTAGGGTAGTGTAGCTTGGACTTTTGTGCTCTACACTGCCCGTCGGTTGATCTCTTATCTCTATAATGCTCTACTATACTC
>NW_016960742.1:0-1139 GCF_001483705.2 Eufriesea mexicana
AATGTACTACATAGCAGTAGAGCGCGGAAATCCACTGGATTGCAGTGTATGGCACAAAAGCCGGAGATACCCTAACATAACCTGGCCGAACATAACCTGGCCGAACATAACCTAACCGAACGCGGGCTAACCCAACGTAACGTGCCGAGACCACTATTGCTGGCCTCTACAGCACCAAATATAGAGTATAGTAGACGGCACTAGAGCGCAGAAACCCGCCGAATAACAGTGTATAGTAGGAAAGTCAAGCTACTCTAGCCGAACGAAGCATGACCTTACCTCACCAAATGTAACGTATCCCCGCTTAACGTGCCGAGACCAGTGCTGCTGGCATTCCCAGAGCCAGTCAGAGAGTATTAGGGTACAGTAGAGCGCAGGAATCCACCGAAGAGCAGAGTATGGAACAAAAGCCAAAGCTAACCTATCCTAACCTGGCCAAATGCAACATAACTGAACGTATCCCAACTCAGTCTAACGAGCCGAGGACACTATTTATCGCCCCCGCAGAGACAAGGAGAATGTACTATATAGCAGAAGAGCGCGGAAATCCACCGCATTGCATTGTATGGCACAAAAGCCGAAGATACGCTAACATAACCAGACCGAACCTAACCTAACCGAACGCGGGATAAGCCAAAGTAACGTGACGAGACCGCTATTGCTGGCCTCGCCAGCGCCAAATATTGAGTATAGTAGGGCGCACTAGAGCGCAGGAGCCCACTAAATAACAGTGTACAGTAGGAAAGTCAAGCTGTCCCAACCGAAACAAACATGACGTTACCTCACCAAATGTAACATATCCCCGCCTAACGTGCCGAGACCAGTACTCCTGGCCTTCCCGGAGCATGCCATAAGATATTAGGGCACAGCAGAACGCTGGAATCCACCGAAGAGCAATGTATGCCACAAAATTCAAAGCTACCCTATCATAAAATAGCCAAACGCAACATAACTGAACGTATCCCAATTCAGCCTAACGTGCCGAGGACACTATTGGTCGCCTCCGCAGAGCGACGCAAAGCGCGCTTGGGCACAGTGGAGCGCAGAATTCCACCGAACAACAGTGCATAGCACAGAAGTTGAAGGTATCCTATCCATACGAAGTCAAGCGTAACATATCCAGTCGTAACATTACACAG
>NW_016960743.1:0-541 GCF_001483705.2 Eufriesea mexicana
ACAGTTACATTACCAAACGCAATCTGACAAAACCTAATGTGTCGCGATCACGATTGCAGTCCTTCCCGGAGAGAAGAAGGGCATATTAGAGCACAGTAGACTGCAGAAGACCACCGAATAGCAGTGTATGGCACAAAAGACAAAATATGCCTATCCTAACCTAACCAAACGTAATATAAGCAGACGTAACGTAACCCAAACTGACGTGTCGCGACCGCTATTGCTGGTCTCACGAGAGCTAAGCAGAGTATAGCAGAGCAATCTAGAACGCAGAAATCATCTTAATCGCAGTGTACAGCACAAAAGTCAAAGCCGTTGTAATCAAACCTAACTAAACATAACAAAGCCAAACGTGATATATCTCAACCTAACGAGCCGACAGCATTATTCCTGGCGTGCACAGGGACGAGCTACTATGTGTGATAGCGCACTGAAGAGCGCAGAAATCCATCGAATAGCAGTAAATAGCGCAAAAGTTTAAGGTATGGTATCCTAACCTAGCAAATCGTAACATAACCAAACGCAACATAACCCAGACTAG
>NW_016960744.1:0-351 GCF_001483705.2 Eufriesea mexicana
ACAGATTATAGATCTTGAATAGCACTATTCTCTGGCAAGTAGATGGCTGTACTTGCCATTGGATTGAAGGCGTTAGGCGATCTATTCACCATGCTACAGCAGGATATAGATTTTGAATAGACCTATTCTCTGGAAAGTACATGGCTGTGCGTGCCATTGGATTGAAGCCGTTAGGCTATCTAATCACCAAGCTATGACAGCTTATAGATCTTGAATAGTCCTATTCTCTGGCAAGTAGGTGGCTGTACTTGCCATTGGATTGAACGTGTTGGGCGATCTATTCACCATGCTATAACATATTATAGACTTTGAATAGACTTATTCCCTGGCAAGTACATGGCTGTACCAGCC
>NW_016960745.1:0-297 GCF_001483705.2 Eufriesea mexicana
TGAAGAGATGGAGAATGAACAAGTGGTAATAGTTATGAATGGTAAAGTTAAATTGCATATATAGTGTAATTGTTGCATTATGGCACAAATGTGTAGATACATCTATAGGAACTTGGAAACTATAAAAGCAACAGGAATATGAGGGCAGTGGCACATAGAATTTATTGGGCCAATAAAGTCAACATTAAAAGGAGGAAGAAGGTATGTCTTACCTGCTGATGATTATTCGAGAAGAGAACCATTTGGTTGACTGATTTATAAATTACTAAAGATTTAATATGATATATTATTGATGAA
>NW_016960746.1:0-669 GCF_001483705.2 Eufriesea mexicana
AAGGTGGACGTATGGATGGACTTGTGTACGGATGTATGGATGTATGGATGTGTATATGTATGGGTGTATGGATGGATGGATGTATCGATGGATGGTCGTACGAATGGATGTATTTATGGATATACGGATGGTGGATGTATGGATCTATGGATGTATGGGTGTGTGGTTTTACGGATGTATGGATGTATGGATCTATATATGTATGGATGGATGGATGGACGGTTGTATCGAATGATGGAAGTACGAATGGACGGGTTTATGGGTGTATTGTGGTGTGGATGTATGGATGTAAACATGGATGGGTGTGTGAATGGATATGACTATGGATGTATGGATGTGTGAATCTATAGATGTGCAGATGTATGGATGGATGGATGCATGGAAGAATGGATGGATGGATGGATGGATGTAAGTACGGATGGATTGCTGTATGGATGGATGCATGGATGAAAGGATTGAGGTATGGACGGACGGATGTACGGAAGTATGGATGTATGTATGGGTGAGTGTATGGGAGTATGTATGGATGTGTGGATGTACGTATGGATGTGTGAATGGATGCATGGTTGTCAGGTTGGACAGGCTTATGGATGAATGGACGTGTGCATATATGGATGTACGAACGTATGGATGTACGGATGTATTTATGTATGGATGTATATATGTATG
>NW_016960747.1:0-554 GCF_001483705.2 Eufriesea mexicana
GGCTATATTTGGTTAAGTTTGGCTGAGACAGCTTTGACGTTTGTGCTGTACATTTCCATTCGGTCGACTTCTGCGTTCTACGTTGCTCTGCAATAGTCTGCTTAGCTCTCGTGAGCCCACCAGTAGCGGTCGTGGCACGCAGGTTTGGATAACGTTACGTCTGCTTATGTTGCGTTTGGTAAGGATAGGATAGGATTGCTTTGCCTTCTGAGCTGTACATTGGTATTGGTTGGATTTCCGCGCTCGGCTGAGCTCTGGTATATTCTGCTTAACTCTGGGGAGGTGAGCAAGTGTGTTCTCGGCACGCTCAGCTGTGTTAGGTTGCGGTCGGCTTGGATAGGTTAGGATATGTTTGGTTATGGTAGCCTTGTCTCTTGTGCTGTACACTCCTATTCGGCCGATACCTGTGCACTGCATTGCTCCATTAGCGTCTAAGAGTCTGTGCAGGCCAGTAATAGCGGTCGTGGCACGTTTGGTTGGGACAGGTCACCCTTGGCTGGGTTAGTTTAAGTTAAGTTTGGTTAGGATGGCTTCGACTTCTGGCTATACTCCGT
>NW_016960748.1:0-223 GCF_001483705.2 Eufriesea mexicana
TGTCAAAAAAATTGACAATGCATTCAGATTCTATTGTAATGCAATGGCTATAGCAAAGCAATAAAATCTTTCTTCCTTATATACGCAGAAAGGCTTGCTCACCACAATATTAGACGAAAATGACAATAAAATTGAACTTTCCAGTTGGATTCTGTTGCAAAGCAATGGCCATAACATACCAATAGAATCTTTCCTCCTTACTCATGCAGAGAAAATCGCTCAC
>NW_016960748.1:309-1694 GCF_001483705.2 Eufriesea mexicana
AATCTTTCCTCCTTATTTATGCATTAAGCTTGCTGACCGCGATAGTATTCGAAAATGTCAATAAAATTGAACTTTTCAGCCAGACTCTATTACATTGCCATGGCTATAATAAGCCAATAGTATCCTTCCGCCTTATTTGTTCAGAAAATCTTGCTCACCATGATATTAGCCGAAAATGACAATAAAATTGAACTTTTCAGACAGATTCTATTGCATTGCAATGGCTATACCAAACCAATATATTGTTTACGGCTTGTACATGCAGAAAAGCTTGCTCGAAACGATATCACTCGGAGATTTCATTAAAATAGAGCATTTCGGGCAGATTCGATTGCAGTGAAATGGCTATAGCAAACCAATAGTATCTTTCCTCCTTATTTATACAGAAAATCTTGCTCACCACGATATTAGCCGAAAATGACAATAAAATTGAACTTTTCAGACAGGCTCTATTGCATTGGAATGGCCATAACAAACCAGTATATTCTTCCCTGCTTGTGTATGCAGAAAAGCTATCCCGTAACGCTATTGCTCGGAGATTTCATTAAAACAGAGCTTTTCGCGCAAATTCGATTGCACTGCAATCGCTATAGCAAACCAATAGGATCTTTCCTCCTTTTTTATGCAGAAAGTTTGCTCACCACAACATTAGTCGAAAATGTCAATAGAATTGACCTTTCCAGTCATATTATATTGCAATGCAATGGCTATAGCAAACCAATAGAATATTTCCTCCTTATTTACGCAGAAAGGCATGCTCACCACAATATTAGACGAAAATGTCAATTGAATGGCCATAACCAATATATTGTTTACGGCTTGTACATGCAGAAATGCTCGCTCACAGCGGTATTACTCGGAGATTTCATTAAAATAGAGATTTTAGGCAGATTCGATTGCAATACAATGGCAATAGCAAACAAATAGGATCTTTCCTCTTTATTCATGCAGAGAAACTTGCTCACCACCATATTAGTCGAAAGTGGCACACAATTGAACTTTTCAGGCAGATTCTGTGGCAACGCAGTGGCTATAGCAAACTAATAGGATCTTTCATCCTTATTTATGCAGAAAAGCGTGATCACCACGATATTAATCGAAAATTTCAATAAAATTGAAGATTACTGTCAGATTATATTGCAATGCAATGCCTATGCCAAACCAATGGTATCCTTTCTCCATATTTAAACAGAAAAGTGTGCTCACTACGATAGAGGCCGAAAATGTCAATAAAATTGAACATAACGGTCAGATACTATTGCAATTCAATGGCTATAGCAAACACAAACCAATATTATCTTTTCTCCTTATTTATGCTGTAAGCTTGCTGTCCACGATATTAGTCGAAAATGTCAATAAAATTGAACTTTACAGACAGATTCCTT
>NW_016960749.1:0-523 GCF_001483705.2 Eufriesea mexicana
GTGAATAGATCGCCTAACGCCTTCAATCCAATGGCAAGTACAGCCATTTACTTGCCAGAGAATTGGTCTACTCAAAATCTGTAACCTGTTATACCTTGGTGAATAGACCGCATAACGCCGTCAATGCAATGGCAAGTACTGCCATCTTCTTGCCAGAGGATAGATCTATTCAAAATCTATAACCTGTTATATCTTGGTGAATAGATCGACTAACGCCTTCAATCCAATGGCAAGTACAGCCGTCTACTTGCCAGAGAATAAGTCTATTCAAAATCTATGTTCTCTTATAGCTTGGTGAATAGGTCGCCCAACGCCTTCAATACAATGGCAAGTAGAGCCATCTACTTGCCATAGAATAGATCTGTTCAAAATATATAATTGTTATAGCTTGCCGAATAGGTTGCCTAACGCCTTCAACCAATGGCACCAATGGCAAGTACAGACATCTACATGCCAGAGTATGGCTCAATTCAAAATCTATAATCTGTTATAGCTAGGTTAATAGGTCGCCTGACGTCTGCAA
>NW_016960750.1:0-642 GCF_001483705.2 Eufriesea mexicana
AATGTAACGGTGTATGTATGGATGTATGTATTGATGTCTGTATGGATGGCTGGACGTATGAGTTAATGGATGTATGGATCTATGGATGTATGGATGTATGTATGGATGAATGTATGTATGTATGTATTTTTGTATGCATGTATGGATGTATGTACTTTTGGATGTGTGGGTTTATGAATGTATGGGTGGATGTATGGATGTAAGAATATATGTATGTATGGGGGCACGGGTGTATGGATGTGTGAGTGGACGAATGGTTGGGTGAATTGACGGAAGAATGGATGTATGTATGGATGCTTGAATGGAGGAATGTATGGATGCATGCATGTATGTATGCATGGATGTATGGATGGACGTATGGATGCATTTACGATTGTATATATGGATGTATGTATGGATGAGTGTTTGGGGGTATGAATGGATGTATGGATGTAAGCATTTATGGATGTATGCATGTATGGATGTATGGATGTATGGATGTATGGACGTACGGATGTACGAATATCTGGATGTACGGGTGTATGGTTGTATGGATGAATGTATGTATGTATTGATGAATGTATGAATGTATGTATGGACAAACGGATTGGTGGATGGATGTATGGATGGAGAGAAGAATGGATGTATGGATGGATGGATTGA
>NW_016960751.1:0-530 GCF_001483705.2 Eufriesea mexicana
TATAACAGGTTATAGAATTTGAATAGACCTATCCTCTGGCAAGCAGATGGCTGTACTTGCCATAGGATTGAAGGCGTTAGTCGACCTAATCACTAAGCTATAGCAAACTATACATTTTCAATAGACCTATTCTCTGGCAAGTAGAAGGCTGTACTTGCCATTGGATGGAAGGCGCTAGACGATGTATTCACCAAGCTATAACAGACTACAGACCTTCAATAGACCTATTCTCTGGCAAGGAGATGGCTGTACTTGCCATTGGATTGATGGCGTTGGGCGACCTATTCACCACGCTATAACTGATTATAAATTTTGTATAGACCAATTCTCTGGCAAGTAGATGGCTGTACTTGCCATTGGATTGAAGGCGTTTGACGATCTATTCACCAAGCTATAACAGGTTATAGATATTGAATAGATCTATTCTCTGGCGACTAGGTTGATGTACTTGCCATGGAATTGAAGGAGTAGGGCAACCTATTCTCCGAGCTATAACAGGTTATAGATTTTGAATAGGCCTATTCTCTGGC
>NW_016960752.1:0-860 GCF_001483705.2 Eufriesea mexicana
CTCTCGTAATCTAGACAAACGTAACATATACAAACGTAACCTAACTCAACCTAACGCGCCGCGGCCGCTATTGCTCGCCTCCATAGAGCCATGCTGAAAACACTAGTGCAGAGTAGAATGCAGAAATCCATTGAATTGCATGGTACAGAAAAGACAAAGCTCTTGAAACCTAACCCAAACCAACGGAAGATAACCAAACATAGCCTAACTCAACCTGACGTGCCGAGGCCACAATTGGGGGCCTTCCCAGAGCCAAGGTGGAAATATCAGAGCACTGTAGGCCGCAGGAATCCGCCTAATAGCCGAACTTGGCACTAAAGTCCAAGCTATCCTCTTCCGACCTGACCAACCGTAACAAAGCCAAACGTAAGCAAACTCACCCTAACGTGCCGCGGCCACTATTGCTGACCTCCCAAGAGAGAAGCAGAACACGTTAGTCAAGAGTAGAACGCAGTGTGCATCAGAAAACTCAAGGCTACCCAAACATAACCCAAACCAACAGAACATAACCGAAAACAGCCTTACTCCACCTAACGTGCCGAGACCGCTATTGATGCCCCCAGTGCCAAGCAAGATATACTAGAGCACAGTGGAGCGCAGGAGTTAAGGCTTCACTAACCAAAATTATCCTAGCCCAGAAAAACAGATCGTAACCCGTCTAAACGTAACAAGCCGAGACCACAATTGCCAGCCTTCCCAGGGCCAAGCAGAAAATATTTGGGCACTGTAAGGCACCGAAATCCACCTAATAGCAGACTATGGCACGAAAGCCAGAGCTACCCTCTCCTAACATATCCATTCGTAACGTAACCAAACGTAACACAACTCAACCCGACGTGCCGCGACCACAATCGCTGGCC
>NW_016960753.1:0-523 GCF_001483705.2 Eufriesea mexicana
AGAATTGCAATGGCTATATCATGCCTATAGTATCTTTCCTCCTTACTTACACAAGTGGGTTTGTTCACCACGATATAAGTGGAAAATGTCAATAGGACTGAATTTTCAAGCCAGATTCCATAGCATTACAATGGATATAGCATGCCAGTAGAATCTTTCCCCCTTATGTATGCAAGAAAAATATGTCGCCACGATATTATTCGAAAAGGTCAATAAAATTGAATTTTCCAGCCAGATTCTATAGCATTGCAATGGCAATAGCGCGCCCATAGAATCATCCCTCCTTACTTATGCAAGAAAGTTAGGTCACCACGATATTAGCCCAAAATGTCAATAAAATTGAATTTTCCAGCCTGATTCTATAGCATCGCAATGACTATAGCACGCCAATAGGATATTTCGTCCTTATTTATGCAAGAAAGCTAGCTCACCACGATATCAGTTGAAAATGTCAATAAAATCGAATTTTGCACGCAGATTCTATGGAATTGCAATGGCTATAGCATGCCTATAGTATCTTTCC
>NW_016960754.1:0-527 GCF_001483705.2 Eufriesea mexicana
TCGTAGGGAACCGCGTGGTCACCGCGCACGACCCTGGTCGCCATCCAGTTAGCGTCTCGACGGAGAATCGCCCGATACCAGGACTTACCTAACCTAGCCAAGCGTAAACTAACCCAACCTAACGTGCCGTGAAAGCAATTTCTGCTCTCCTCGGTGCCAAGTAGGAAATAATAGAGCACTGTAGAGCGCAGAAAGCCACCAAATAGCAGTGTACAGCACAGAAGTCGAGGATATCCTAATCAAACGTGACATAACCTAACCCAACCAAACGTAACCTAAACGAACCTAACCTGCCGAGACTGCTTTTCCTGGCCTCCCCAGAGCCAAGCACAAAATATCAGAGCACACAAGATCGCGGAAATCCGTGGAACGATGTGTAGATGACGAAAGTCAATACTATCCTATCATAACTACGCCAAACGTAACATAACCGATCGCAGTATATCTCGACCTAACGTGCCGATACCACTATTGCTGGCATCCCCAGAGCCATGCATGTCATATTAGAGTACTGCAGAAAACAGAAG
>NW_016960755.1:0-359 GCF_001483705.2 Eufriesea mexicana
TATTCTCTGGAAAGTAGATGGCTGTACTTGCCATTGGATTGAAGGCGTTAGGCGATCTATTCACCAAGCTATAACAGGTTATAGATTATGAATATACCTATTCTCTGGCAAGTAGATGACTGTACTTGCCATTGGATTGAAGGCGTTCGGCGATCTATGCACCAAGCTATAACATGGTATAGATTTTGAATAGACCTATCCTCTGGTAAGAAGATGGCAGTACTTGCCATTGGATTGTAGGCGTTATGCGGTCTATTCACCAAGGTATAACAAGTTATAGATTTTGAATAGACCAATTCTCTGGCAAGTGAATGGCTGTACTTGCCATTGGTTGAAGACGTTAGGCGACATATTCTCCA
>NW_016960755.1:384-984 GCF_001483705.2 Eufriesea mexicana
TATTCTGTGGCAAGTAGATGGCTGTACTTGCTATTGGATTGTCGGCGTTAGGCGATCTATTCACCAAGCTATAACAGGTTACAGATTTTGAATAGACCTATGCTCTGTCAAGTAGATGGCTGTACTTGCCGTTGGTTGAAGGCGTTAGGCGCCCTATTCACCAAGCTATAACAGACTATTGGTTTTGTATAGACATAATCTCTGGCAAGTGGATTGCTGTACTTGCCATTGGATTGTAGGCGTTATGCGGTCTATTCACCAAGGTATAACAAGTTATAGATTTTGAATAGGCCTATTCTCTGGCATGCAGATGGCTGTACCTGCCATTGGATTGAATGTGTTAGGCGATCTATTCACCAAGCTATAACAGGATTTTGAATGGACCTATTTTCTGGCAAGTAGATGTCTGTACTTGCCATTGAATTGAAGGCGTTTTGCGACCTATTCACCAAGCAATAACAGACTATAGATTTTGAATCGGCCTATTCTCTGGCAAGTAGTTGGCTGCGCCTGCCATAGGATTGAAGGCGTTAGGCAATCTATTCACCAAGCTATAACAGACTATAGGTTTTGTATAGACATAATCTCTGGCAAGTGGAT
>NW_016960756.1:0-1080 GCF_001483705.2 Eufriesea mexicana
GAAAACTCAATTTTATTTACATTTTTGACCAATATCGTGGTGCGCTAGCTTTCGTGCATAAATCAGCTGGGAAGATTCTATTGACGTGCTATAGCTATTGCAGAGATATAGAATCCGGCTGGAAAGTTCAAACTTATTTGACATTTTCGACTAATATCCTGGTGAGCTGACTTTCTTGCATAAATGAGGGAGAAAGATTCTATTGGCGTACTGTAGCCACGGCAATGCTCCAGAATCTGCCTGGAAAATGCAATTTTATTGACATTTTCGACTAATATCGTGGTGAACTTGCTGTCTTGCATAAATAAGGAGGAATGATTCTATTGGCGTGCTATAGACGTTGCAGAGCTATAGAATCAGGGTGGAAAATTCAATTTTATTGACATTTTCGGCATATATCGTTGTGAGCTAACTCCCTTGCATACGTAAGGAGGCAGGATTCTATTGGCTTGCTATAGCCATAGCAATGTCTTAGAATCTGGCTGGAATATTCAGTTTTATGGACATTTTCAAATAACATCGTGGTGACCTAATTTTCTTGCACAAATAAGGAGTAATGATTATATTGGCGTGCTATAGCCATTGCAGAGCTATAGAATCCGGCTGGAAAATTCAATTTTATTGACGTTTTCGACTTATATCGTGATGAGCTAACTTTCTTGCTTCGATAAGGAGGAAGGATCCTATTGGAGTGCTATAGCCATTGCAGAGCTATAGAATCCGGCTGGAAAATTCAATTCCATTGACATTTTCGATATATATCGTGGTGAGCTAACTCCCTTGCATACGTAAGGAGGCAGGATTCTATTCGAGTGCTATAGCCATCGCAATGTCTTAGAACCAGGCTGGAATATTCAATTTTATGGACATTTGCGACTAAGATCGTTGCTAGCTAACTTTCTTGCGTAAATAAGGAGGAATGATTCTATTGGCGTGCTATAGACATTGCAGAGCAATAGAATCCGGCTGGAAAATTCAATTTTATTGACATTTTCGGCATATATTGTGGTGAGCTATCTCCCTTGCATACGTAAGGAGGCAGAATTCTATTGGTGTGTTATAGCCATCGCAATGTCTTAG
>NW_016960757.1:0-1147 GCF_001483705.2 Eufriesea mexicana
AAATTCAATTTTATTGACATTTTCGCCTATTATCGTGGTGAGCTACCTTTCTTGCATAAATAACGAGGGTGGATTTTATTGGCGTCCTGTAGACATTTCAATGATATAGAGTGTGGTTCGAAAATTCAATTTTATTGACATTTTGGGCTAATATCGTGGTGAGTTATCTTTCTCGCGTAAATAAGGTGGAAAGATTCTATTGGCGTGCTATAGGCTTTGCAATGCTATAGAATTTTGCTGGAAAGTTCAATATTATTGACATTTTCGTCTATTATCGTGGTGAGCTGCCTTTCTTGCCTAAATAAGCAGCTTAGATTCTATTGGCGTGCTATAGACATTGCGATGATATAGAGTGTGGTTGGAAAATTCAATTTTATTTACATTTTCGGCCAATATCGTGGTGAGATAACATTCTTGCATATATAGGTAGGATAGACTCTATTGACGTGCTATAGGCTTTGGAATGCAATAGAATCTTCCTGGAAAATTCTAGTTCATTGACATTTTCGATTAATTTCGCGGTGAGCTAACTTCCTTGCATAGTTACGGAGGAAAGGTCCGTTCGGAATGCTATAGCCATTGCAATGCTGCGGAATCTGGCTGGAAAATTCAATTTTATTGACATTTTCGACTAATATCGTGGTGAGCTAACTTCCTTGCATAAACGAGGAGGATAGATTATATTGGCCAGCTATAACCATTGCAATGCTATAGAATCTGGCTGGAAAATTAAATTTTATTGACATTTTCCTCTAATAACGTAGTGAGATAACTTTCTTGTATAAACAAGGAGGTAAGATTATCTTCGCAAGCTGTAACCACCGCAATGCTATAGAATCGTCCTGAAGAATTCAATTTTATTGTCATTTTCTACCATTATCGTGGTGAGCTAACTTCCTTGCATAGGTAAGGAGGAAAGATACTATTTGCGTGCCAATAGGCTTTGCAATGCCATAGAATCTGGCTGGAAAGTTCAATACTATTGACAGTTTCGACCATTATCGTGGTGAGTTAGCTTTCTTGCATAAATAGGGAGGGGGGATTCCGCTGGCGTGCTATAAACATTGCAGTGGTATAGAATCGTCTTTGAAAATTCAATTTTATTGACATTTTCGACTAATATCGTAGTGAGCTAACTTTCTTGCAT
>NW_016960758.1:0-675 GCF_001483705.2 Eufriesea mexicana
TGATGAAGGTGCTACCGCAATTCTAGAACTGTCAATGAATAATGCGGATATGGTCAGAAAAGTTTACAATTGACAGTACGCTACTGAGTACATTTACCAAGATAGCATTTATGCAGTTCGATTAATCTGCTCACTGATGATTTATTTTCTACAGCAATTCTAGAATGAGAAAGACATTTCCGTTATCGATGGAAACATTAATAATTGACAACAGAGTACAGAGCTCAGTCATCATCACACTACTGCAGCCGTTAGGTTATCTTGTCCATTGATTATCTAATTTCCGCCGTCATTATACAATGACCTATATATAGTACGGATAAGGCTACAGATATATGCATCTGACATTACAGTACTTAGTTCATCTCGCAGCAGAGCTCAGCAGCCGTTGGATTAATCTGTTCAGTAATGATCTGGATTCTATAGCAATGATAGTGACAGAATGCAAATCCATTATAACTCCAGGAATTAACAATTGACATAACAGGAATGTGTACAGCCATCAACACTGTATCGTAGACGTTGCATTAATTTTGATTACTGATGATTTAAGTTCTACAGCAGTACAAGAATGACCAATGTATAGTATGATTATAATTAGAGGCATTTCCTACTGACAGTACGGTAAGCAGATTATCCACCAGAGGAGCACTGTAGCCGATAGTGTAAATTTGG
>NW_016960759.1:0-202 GCF_001483705.2 Eufriesea mexicana
TAAGGAGGAAAGATTCTATTGGCGTGCTATTGCCATTGCAATGCTATAGAATCTGGGTGGAAAGTTCGATTCTATTGAAAGTTTCGACTAATATCGTGGTGAGCTAACTTTTTTGCATAAATAAGGCGGAGAGATTCTATTGTCGTGATATAGGCCTTGCAATGCTATCGAATCTGGCTGGAAAGTTCAATATTATAGACAG
>NW_016960759.1:340-657 GCF_001483705.2 Eufriesea mexicana
CGCAGTGAGCTATCTTTCTTGCATAAATAAGCAGGAAAGTTTCTATTGGCGTGCTATAGCCGCTCGAATGCTGTAGAATCTGACTGGAGAATACAATTTTATTGACGTCTTCGACTAATATTGTGGTGAGCTGCCTTTCTTGCATTAATAAGGAGGAAATATTCTACTGGCGTGCTATAGCCATTGCAATGATACAGGATGTGCCTGGCAGATTTAATTTTATTGACATTTTCGACTAATATCGAGGTGATCTCTCTTTCTTGCATAAATAAGGTGGAAAGATTCTATTGGCGTGCTATTGCCTTCGCAATGCTATA
>NW_016960759.1:1076-1319 GCF_001483705.2 Eufriesea mexicana
ACATTTTCGATTAATATCGTGGTGCGCTACCTTTCTTGCATAAACAAGGGGAAAGATTATATTGGCAAGCTATAACCATTGCAATGATATAGAATCTGGCTGGAAAGTTCAATTTACTTGACATTTTCCACTAATATCGTGGTGAGCTAGCTTTCTTGCATAAACAAGGAGGAAAGATTGTATTGGCAAACTATAACCATTGCAATGTTATAGAATCTGGTTGGAAAATTCTATTTTATTGAC
>NW_016960760.1:0-307 GCF_001483705.2 Eufriesea mexicana
GAAACGTATTTCAATTTTCACTAGGAAATTGTAACCACTTTCCACTCACGACGAATATACTCGTCGTAATGCAAAATATGGAAGAAAATGTATTTAGGAGAGGGATTACTTTAACCTACTCGTCTTATTTCGTCCTGGTCCCCAAATATTGAAAATATATTTCAATTTCCACTACGAAATTCTAACTACTTTCCATCCACGACGAGTATATTCGTCGTAATGTAAAATATGGAAAAAAATGTATTTAGGAAAGGGATTACTTTAATCTACTCGTCTTATTTCGTCCTGGTCCCCAAATATTCGAAAC
>NW_016960761.1:0-242 GCF_001483705.2 Eufriesea mexicana
TCATAGCTTGGGGATTAGATCTCCTAACGCCCTCAATCCAGTGGCAAGTACAGCCATCTACTTGCCAGAGAATAGGTCTACTCAAAATCTATAACCTGTTATATCATGGTGAATAGATCGCCTAACGACATCCATACAAAGGCAAGTACATCCATCTACTTGCCAGAGCATTAGTCTAATCAAAATATACATGCTGCATAGCTTGGTGATTAGATCGCCTATCGCCTGCAATCCAATGGCAT
>NW_016960762.1:0-813 GCF_001483705.2 Eufriesea mexicana
GTATGGCAAATTCAATTTTATTGACATTTTCGTCTAATATTTTTGTGAGCTATCTTTCTTGCACAAAAAAGGAGAAAAGATTCTGTTGGCGTGCTGCAGGCATTGCAGTGCTACAGAATGAAGCTGGAAAATTCAATTTTATTCACATTCTCGGCTAATATCGTTGTGAGCTAACTTTATTACATAAATAAGGAGGAAAGGTTCTATTGTCGAGCTATAGCCGTCGTAATGCTATAGAGAATGGCTGGAAAGTTCAATTTTGTTGACATTTTCAACTAATATTGTGGTGTGTTAACTTGCTTGCATAAATAAGGAGGGAAGATGCTATTGGCGAGCTATAGCCATTGCAATGCTGTAGAACCTGTCTAGAAAGTACAATTTTATTGACATTTTCGACTAATATCGTGGTGAGTTAATGTAATCTTCCTTGCACAACTAAGGAGGAAGGAATGAATTGGCGTGCTATACCCAATGCAATGCTGTAGAATCTGGCTGGAAAATGCAATTTTATTGACATTTTCGACTACTATCACTGTGAGTTAACTTTCTTGCATAAATGAGGAGGACAGGTTCTATTGGCGTGCTATAGGCTTTGCAAAGCTATAGAATATTCCTGGAAAATTCAATTTCATTGACATTTTCGACTAATGTCGTGGTGAGCTGACTTCCATGCTTAAGTAAGGAGGAAAGATGGTTTATGAGTGCTATAGCCATTGCAATGATATAGAATGTGGCTGGAAAATAGAATTTGGTGACATTTTCGACTAATATCTTGGTAAGCTAATTTCCATGCGTAAGCAATGAGGAAAGATG
>NW_016960763.1:0-629 GCF_001483705.2 Eufriesea mexicana
CTATTCGAAAGCTGCGTCCGCGAATTCCGTCTCCGCGAACGCTGCCGTGAAGGGCCCGCCGACAGGCGGTGCACCGGGCCCGCAGCCGGCCCAAAGGAATGGGGGCCAGGAGGAGGCCATGGACACGGCGTAACTTTCACGTCGTCCATAGTGCTCCAGGCCAACCTGAAACACTCGCGGGCATGCAGATGCTCGTCGAGCTGAGTGTCGGGCTGGCTGTTACCGCAGAGCCGTAACGTATCCTCGAACAAGTCGTGTGTTTCGGGGATCGGGACGGCTCCGAGGCGGTCATCGCTAGGGGATTACGTCGGACACCTGCACAAACGCTGCTTCACAGCGGTGAGGGATTCGTGGCGGTCTCCTGGAACGACGTAGTCGTGGTTGGGTGCTACGTCTCCCACAGCCGCTGCCACTCGTCGTGCGAGAGGTTCCTGGACGAGCTCGGATGTTTCCCTAGTGGACACATTGCTCATCCGTTTCTGGTCCTGGGGGACTTCTACGCCCACTCCGTGGCGTGGGGCTCCCCGACAACAGACGCTCGGGGAGAGGCCCAGCAAGATTGGGCAGCGGGGTAATATCTCCGGTTGCTCAATCGTGGTTCCCTAAGCACGTGCGTTCGGTGGAACGGC
>NW_016960764.1:0-585 GCF_001483705.2 Eufriesea mexicana
CATCCTATGGGCTTCTGTTCCCTACTCTGTCCTCTCATTTTCTGCTTGGCTCCGGTATACCCTATAATAGTGGTTTCGTTGTGTTAGGTTGAAATATGCTGCGTATGGCTATGTTACGGTAGCTTTGGTTAGGATTGTGTAGCTTCGAAGTTTCTACTATACGCAGCGGTTCTGTGGATTCCTGCGTACAACTTTCCTGTCTTATGCTCTGCTTGGCTCTGTGGAGGCGAGAAATACTGGTCGCGCCACGTTAGGTGGAGTTAGATTACGTTCTAACAGATTAGGCTTGGTTTGGTTATGTTGGGATGGCTTCGACATATATGCTCAACGCTGATATTCTAAGGACTTCTGTGCTCTACTGTGCTCTACTATACCCTGCTCGACGACTATGGACGACGGTAACTGTGATCTCGGCACGTCGGTCTCAGTTAGGCTAGGGTTGGATAGGTTACTTTGAAAAGGCTTGGATAGCTTTGACTTTTGCGCTATACACTGCTATTCGGTGAATTTCTGCGCTGCGCCGTGCCCCAGTATATTCTGCTCAGCTATGGGGATGCCAGCAGTATTGGTCTCGACTCGATAGCC
>NW_016960765.1:0-259 GCF_001483705.2 Eufriesea mexicana
ATTAGTCGAAAATGTCAAAAAAATTAAACTTTCCAGCCAGATTCTATAGCACTACAATGGCTACAGTGTGCCAATAGAATCTTTCTTCCTTATTTATGCAAGGATGTTAGCTAACCACGATATCAGCCGAAAATGTCAAAAAAATTGAATGTTCCAGACTGCTTCTATAGCATTACAGTGGCTATAGTACGGCAACAGTATCTTTCCTCCATATTTGTACATGAAAGTTACCTCACCACGATATTAGTCGAAAATGTCA
>NW_016960765.1:270-675 GCF_001483705.2 Eufriesea mexicana
AAAATTGAATATTCCTGGCAGCTTCGATAGCACTGCAATGGCTATAGCACGCCAATAGTACCTTTCCTCCTCATTTATGCATGGAGGTTAGCTCACCACGATATCAGCCGAAAATGTCAAAAAAATTGAATGTTCCAGACTGGTTCTATAGCATTACAGTGGCTACAGCGCGTCAATAGAATGTTTCCTCCTTATTTATGCAAGACAGTTAGCCCACCACGACATTATTCGAAAATGTCTATAACATTGAATATTCCGGCCATATTCTACATCATTGCAATGGCTATAGCGCGCCAATAGAATGTTTCCTTCTTATTTGTGCAAGAAAGTTACCAAACCACGATATTAGTCGAAAATGCCAATAAAATTGAATTTTCAAACCAGATACTATAGAATTGCAATGGC
>NW_016960765.1:777-982 GCF_001483705.2 Eufriesea mexicana
TCCTGGCAGCTTCTATAGCACTGCAATGGCTATAGCGCGCCAATAGAATCTTTCCTCCTCATTTATGCATGGAGATTAGCTCGCCACGATTTCAGCCGAAAATGTCAAAAAAATTGAATGTTCCGAACTGCTTCTATAGCAATACAGTGGCTATAGCACGGCAACGGTATCTTTCCTCCATATTTATACAAGAAAGTTACCTCAC
>NW_016960766.1:0-437 GCF_001483705.2 Eufriesea mexicana
CCATACAGATATACATACATACATCCATACATCCGTACATCCATACATTCGTACACCCATACATTCGTACATCCATATATACATACATCCATCCATCCATACATCCAACCATCCATACATCCACCCACCCATACATCCATCGAACCATACATCCATCCGTCCATACAAGCACCCATCCATAAACCCATCGATCCATACATCTATACATCCATACATCCAACCATCCATTCATTCATACATCCACACATCCATAAATCCATCCATTCAAACATCCATACAACCATACATACATCCATACATATATCCATACATACGTGCATACATCCGTTCATCCATACATCCATCCAAACATCCATACATCCATACATCCATATATCCATCCGTCCATCCATAAATCCATACATACGTACATCCGCACATTCGTACATCCATACGTC
>NW_016960767.1:0-598 GCF_001483705.2 Eufriesea mexicana
CACGGAATAGGAGAGTCTAGCACAAAAGTCAAGGCTTACATGTCCCAACCTAGAAAATCGAAATATATGCATACGTAACACTATTCCACATATCGTGGTGAGAACATCATTGCTGGTCACCCCGGAGCCAAGAAGGCCATATTAGAGCAACGTAGAGCGCAGTAGTTCACCGAATCTCAGTGTATAGCGCAGCAGTCAAAGCTACACTATCCTAACCTAGCCAAACGTGGCATAACCGAACGTAACCTAACTCGGAATAACGTGCCGGGGACACTATATTGATGTTGTACACAGAGCCAAGCAGAATGTACTAGAGCGCAGTAGTGCGCAGGAATCCGCCGCAATGCAGTGTATGACACAGAAGTAGAAGGTATCCTAACATAGCCTGACCTATCTTAACCTAACCAAACGTTGCCGAATTCAAAATAACCTTCCGCGGGGACAACTGCTGGCCTACCCACGGCCGAGCAGAAGACAGTAGGGCACAGTAGACAGGAGGAGTCCACCGAATAACAGCGTATAGCACGAAAGACGGGAATACCATAACGGAACTAAGCCAAATGTAACATGGCCAAATGTAACATAACTCAAACTAACG
>NW_016960768.1:0-924 GCF_001483705.2 Eufriesea mexicana
CTGCTATCCGGTGGAATACTGCGCTTTGTTGTGATCTAATATCTTCTGCTTGGAGATGTGGGGACCAGAAGTAGTGGCTGCGGCACATTAGGTTGGTCTTTCCTACGTTTGCCTATGTTACAATTGGTTAGTTTAGGAGAAGGTAGCTTTGATCTTTGTGCTATGTACCGCCATTCGGCGGATTCCTGCACTCCAGTGTGCTCTAACATTATCAGCCCGGTTCTGGGAAAGACAGCAATAATGGTACCAGCGCTTTATGTGGTGCTAGGCTACGTAGTGTTAGGTTGGGATAGGGCAGTTTGTGTTAGTGTACATTCGTCATTTGTGCTTTATACTGTAGTGCGGCGCATTTCTGCGCTGCACTGCGCTCTGCTGTATTCTCATTGGATCTGTGCTGGCCAGCAATCGTGATCTTAGCGCGTTAGGTTTTGTTGCACAACGTTTGTATATGTCAGGTTAGGCCTGGCTAGGTTAGGGTATCTTTCACTTTTTTGCGTTTCACTGCAAGGAGGTCGACTTCTGCGCTTTACTGTTCTCCAGTATATTCTGCTTCGTACTGAGGAGGCCAGAAATAGAGGTTGCAGTGCTTTATGTTGAGGTTGGCTACGTTTGGTTATGTTACGATTATTAAAGTTAGGAAGGGATTGGCATTGTCATTGTGCTATACAGTGCAATGCGGCGGACTTCTGCGCTCTACTCAGCTCTAGTGTATTCTGCTTCGCTCTGTCGACGCCAGCAATAGTGGTCTCGACACGTTAGGGTGTGTCATGCTACGTTTACCTGTGTTACGTTTGGTGAGGTTCGGATGGGATGGATTAGACTCTTGTGCTACACACATCTGTCCGCGGAATACTGCGCTCCACTGTCTTCAAATATTCTCTGCTTGGCTCTTGGGAGGCCAGCAATACTGTTCTCCTCATGTTA
>NW_016960769.1:0-468 GCF_001483705.2 Eufriesea mexicana
CTGCATTGTATAGCACAGAAGTTAAACGCATACTGTCCCAATATGACCAAACCTAACCTACACAAACGTAGCGTAAACAAACATTACGTGAGGAGTCCGGTATTGCTGGCCTATCCAGCGACAGGCAGGGCATATTAGATCACATTAGAACGCAGAATTCCACCATAGTCGTGTATATGACAAAAGACGAAGTAGCCTATCCTAACCAAACAAAACGTAACATAAGCAAACGTAGCTTAACTCGAACTAACGTGCCGAGACCACAACTCCTGGTCTCCCCAAGGCCATGCAGAATATGTTACAGCGCAGTATAGCGCAGAAATATCAGCACATTGCAGTGAATAGCACAGGAGCTGCAGATATCCCGTTTTAACCTGACCTAACCTAACCCAACCAAGTGCAGCATAACCCAACATGACGTGCCGCGACCACTGCTCCTGGACGCACTGGAGCAAAGCGGATTGAAGT
>NW_016960770.1:0-520 GCF_001483705.2 Eufriesea mexicana
AGTCTTTCCTCCTTATTAATGGAGGAAAATTAGCACTCCACAATATTAGTCGAAAATGTCAATGAAATTGATTTTTCCAGACAGATACTGTAGCAATGCAATGGCTGTAGCACGGCAATAGAAACTTTCCTCGATATTTATGAAAGAAGGTTAGCTAATCACGATATTAGTCGAAAAATGTCAATAAAAGTGGACTTTCCAGACAGATTCTGTAGCATTAAAATGGCTATAGCACTCCAATAGAATCTTTCCTCCTTGTTTATGCATGAAAGTTAGCTCGCCACGATATTAGTCGAAAATGTCAATGAAATTGATTTTTCCAGACAGATACTGTAGCAATGCAATGGCTGTAGCACGGCAATAGAAACTTTCCTCGATATTTATGCAAGAAGATTAGCTAATCACGATATTAGTCGAAAAATGTCAATAAAAGTGGACTTTCCAGACAGATTCTGTAGCATTAAAATGGCTATAGCACTCCAATAGAATCTTTCCTCCTTGTTTATGCATGAAAGTTAGC
>NW_016960771.1:0-319 GCF_001483705.2 Eufriesea mexicana
ACATATATCCATACATACATCCATACATCCATCAATCCATTCATCCATACATTCATGCATACATACATCCACAAATCCATCCACCATACCTCTATCCATCCATACATCCATCAATCCATACACCCATACACATATACATCCAGACATACATACATCCATACATCCATCCATACATACATCCATCGGTCCGTCCATAAATCCATACATCCGTACATCCGTACATTCGTACATCCATACGTCCATACTTCCATAAATCCATCCATGCACACATCCATACATACTTAAATCAATACATCCATACATACATACATCCATACAT
>NW_016960772.1:0-968 GCF_001483705.2 Eufriesea mexicana
AGAATGTACTAGGGCACGGTAGGGCGCAGTGATGCACCCCATTGCAGCGTGTGGCACAATAGTTAAAGCAATCCAAACGTTACCCAAGCAATCGCAACCTAACCAAACGTAGCCTATATCAAACTAATGTGCCGAGAACACAGCTACTGGCTTCCCCAGTGTCGAGCCGGGAGCAGTAGAGCAATGTAAAGCGTAGAAATCCTTCGAATAGCGGTGTACAGTAGGAATGTCAAATGTACCCTATCCTAACCAAACCAACCATAACATAAGCATACGTAACGTAACAGAACCTGACGTGCCCCGAAAGCCATTGCTGGCCTCAAGAGATCTAAGCAGATTATAGCAGAGTAATGTAGGGCGCTGGAAGCATTCGAATAGCAGTGTATTGCAAAAAAGTAAGGGATATCCTATCATAACCTGACCTAACTTGACCAAATCAAACGTGACCAATCACAACCTAACGTACCTAGCCCACAATTGCTGGACCTCCCAACGACAAGCAGGGCATATTAGAGGTGAGTAGAGCGCAGAAGTCCATACAATGGCAGTGTATAGCACGAATGTCAAATACATCCAAACCAAACCCAAATAAACCTCTCCTAACCAAGCGAAACCTAACTCAACCTACCGCTCAGCTGCCACTACTTCAAGCATTCCCATATCAACACAGGGAGTATTAGGTCGCAGTAGAGCGCAGAAATCCACCGAATAGCAGTGTATAGCATAGAAGGCATAGGCATCCTAACCAAACTTTGCCTAATCTAGCCAAACCGAACGTAACGTATCTCATCCAAACGTGCCACGACCACCTTTGCGGGCATTTTGCGGGCCTGCACGGAGGCGTGCGGAACATATTACAGCACACTGGTTCTCAGAAATCCACCGTATAGCAGTGCACAGCACCGAAGTTAAAGCTACTCCTTCCTAGCCTAATCAACCGAAACGACACCATCCACGACGCCATCCAC
>NW_016960773.1:0-254 GCF_001483705.2 Eufriesea mexicana
CTGTAGTTCATTACTTGGTTTTCTTCCTTCAGAAGGTATAGGGCGAGAGAGCGTCTATAGCGTTTCACTATGGCATCAGTACATCACGGCGAATCACAAGAAAATTTTCATGGCGCAAAGTGCTCATAAAGTTGAATTTGACTACGGTATTAATATAGAAATTGGCACAATTTTTGAAAATATTTGAATAAAAAGTCGTAGATTCTACGAAAGGCAAATTATTGTAAAAATTCACGGGAAATTAGGGTATGCAG
>NW_016960774.1:0-886 GCF_001483705.2 Eufriesea mexicana
TATAGTGGCAATAGAAAAATCCTTTATCGCACGCTAATGTAACAACTGACCACAAGGTACTGCATACAGACACTGTCACAGTTCTGTACACGCTGTATCTGTTTGCTCACTGGTGATATAAATCCTACAGCATTTCTAGAATGAGAAGAGACAGATTCATTATAGCCCGACATGCTAACAATTTACAAAAGGAGCTGAGCACAGGAATCTGCAAAACACCATAGCCACTGAAAATAACCTGTTCGCTGCTCTTCTTCCCTATTCTGGAATAATTGAGTGATCAATGAAAGCAGCAATGTCGCTGGAGAAAATGACATGTGACAATACATTTCTGAGTATATCCATCAACAGGGCACTGCTGCCCCTGGATAAATCTATTCGCTGAAGATTCGAATTCGAATGTAAATATAGAATAACCAACGTATACATAACTTATTGCGCGAGACACTTACAATTGACGTTACGGTGCTCAGAACATCCACCAACAGAGTACTGCATGCGTTGGAATAATCTGACCAATGTTGATTTCTATTCTATAGCAATTCCGTAATGACAGACGACGTATTCACTATTGTACGCAATATTAACTTTTGACAACGAAGCACTGAGCACAGTCAACGTCACAGTAGTGTAGCGCATGGATTAAACCGTTCATTGATGACCTGAATTGCACAGCGATCCTATAATAGTAATTGCAATCATCAGTTAACGCAAGAGGCATATACTGCTGGCAGTACGGTACTGAGAACACCCGCCAGCAATGCGCAGTAGTCGTTGGATTAACTTCTTCCCCGATGTTTTACTTTCAACTGCTATTCTAGTGTAATGAAGTATAAAAAACTCATAGCTGGAGATATTAGCAATTGACAATACTGTACTGGGTATA
>NW_016960775.1:0-252 GCF_001483705.2 Eufriesea mexicana
CCAAATCAACCTGTCGTGCCGCGACCGTTGTTCCTGGAATCACGAGTGACGAGCAGAGCATGGAAGAGCTACGTAGAGCATGGAAGCCCGCCGAATAGCTGTGTATAGCGCAAAAGACAACGCCATATTAACCAAACATAAGGTAATTTGACCAAACCAAACGTAACCTAACAAAATCAAACGTCCAACGACCACTACTGCTGGCCTCCACGGAGACGAGCAGGACATATTGGAGCACAGTAGAGCGCCGGA
>NW_016960776.1:0-674 GCF_001483705.2 Eufriesea mexicana
ATTTCCAGCTTGGATCTGGGACGCCCAGCAATAGTGGTCTCGGCACGTTATCTTGTGTCAGGTCACGTTCGGTTTGGTTCAGTTAGGCTAAGTTTGGTTAGGATAGCTTCATCTTATGTGATGTACACTGATATTCGTAGGATTTCTGCGATCTACTGTGCTCAAGTATGTTCTGCTTGGCCCTGGGGAGGCCAGTAATTGCGAATGCGGCACGTTATAATCAGTTTGGTTCCGTTGGGTTACGTTGCGATTGGTAGGGTTATGGAAGGGTAGCTCTGGCTTCAGTGCTATTGACTGCTATCAGGTGGATTCCAGCGCCCTACAGAGCGCTAGTGTTTTCAGCTTGGCTCTGGGAATGCCAGCAATAGTTACCTCAGCACGTTATTTTGATTCAGGTTACTTTCGGTTAGGTTAGGTTCGGCTACGTTTCGTTAGGATAGCTTTAACTTTTGTGCAGGAAACTGCTGTTCGGTGGATTTCTGAGCTCCATTGTGCAGTAGTATGTCCTGCTTGGCTCTTGGGTGGACAGCAATAGCTCTCTCGGCAGGTAAGTTTGAGCATTGAGCTATTCCGTATTCGGCTATGTTTCGTTGGTCTGGGTTAAGCTAGGAGATTTTTGGCTTGTCTGATAAACACTGCGATTACATGGATTCCTGCGTTCTACGCTCCACTGA
>NW_016960777.1:0-567 GCF_001483705.2 Eufriesea mexicana
ATAGCAGTGTGTGCCACAAAATTAGGAGCCCTCCTAACATAACACAACACAACCTAACGTAGCGAAACGTAACGTAACTCAACCTAACGTACCGCGACCACCAATGACGGCAACCCGAGAGCCGAGCAGGGTATAGTAGTGCAATGTCGAGCGCAGAGATTCACCGAATAGCAGCGTGCAGCGAAAGAGTCAAAGCTATCCTGCCCTAACCTATACAAACGTAATACAGCGAAACGCAACCTAGCTCAACCTGACGTTCCGAAACCAGTATCGCTGGCCTCCACAGATCCAAAAAGAATATGCTAGAGCACAGTAGAGCGCAGAAGGCCACCAGAAGGCCACCTAGCAGCAGTGTACAGTACAAAAGCCAATGATATCCTAACCTAATTTGACCTAACCTAACCTAACCTAACGTAGAATGACGTAGCTTCGCCAGCCGAGACCTCTATTGCTGGCCCATCGTATGCCTAGCAGTACATATTACACCTCAGCAGAGCGCAGAAGTCCACCGATAGCAGTGTGTAACACAAAAGTCAGCAGCCATAAAAGCCGAAGTAACCAAACCTA
>NW_016960778.1:0-487 GCF_001483705.2 Eufriesea mexicana
TTAGGCTGTGTTAGGTCACGCTTCGTTAGGCTATGTTAGGCTAGCTTTGGCTATGATATCGATTACTAACGTGCTATAGACTGTTATTCGGTCGATCTCTGTGATCTACTGCGCTTTACTGAATTCTGCTTGGCTATGGGGAGGCTAGGAGCGGTGGTAGTGGCACGTTGTTTTCAATTATGCTACGTACGCTTGGGATAAGTTGGGTCAGGTTACACTAGTATATCTACGGCTTTTGTGTTATTCACTGAAACACGGTGGATTCC
The DNA here is from genome assembly GCF_001483705.2 of Eufriesea mexicana. Classification (NCBI taxonomy): domain Eukaryota; kingdom Metazoa; phylum Arthropoda; class Insecta; order Hymenoptera; family Apidae; genus Eufriesea; species Eufriesea mexicana. The sequence goes on from NW_016960778.1 coordinate 267, forward strand.
TGCGCTCTACTGTGCACTAGCACATTCTGCTTGTCCCTGTGGATGCCAGCAATGGTGGTCTCGTCATGCTTGTTTGAATTATGCTACGTTTGGATATGTTACGTTTGATAATGTTATGACAGTCTACAGTCTACTTTGACTTTTGTGCTTTACACTGCCATTCGGTGGACTTCTGCGCTCTAATGCGCGTTGATGTGCTCTGATTGGCTCTGGTGAGGCCA
>NW_016960779.1:0-2680 GCF_001483705.2 Eufriesea mexicana
GTTGACGAGCAGCCGGATACGCTAGGTATTTTTGTAGCGGGAAAATGTTGCATGTTTGAAATAACTATGTGCTAAAGTATCGATGTGAAATATCAAACGATATTTCTTATATTTATTAATATCAATGAAGCAAATATAAATATATTTCTGTTACGAAAAATACCAAATTTCTATAACTAATTCATAAACTTGAATTATTAATTATTCCATTATACTAATCGAAAGATAAACCATAAGTATTTTCGGCAATGGTTCGTGCACCCTATTTAATAACCACCAATAATGATTTAAATAACAATAAATTCATATCCAGAATTATATTAGAAAGCTCGTTAAGGTTGTCTTTCTGATGCAATTTTAAAAGTTGATAAATTAATTATAGACGGACATGAAGCCACAGATCATGACGAATGATTTTGTTCTGCCTAAAAAGAAGAAAAGAAAACTGCAATAGTTACCCGGTTAGGTACTTTTTATTCACTTTGAAAGTTTCACATATACACATTAATTGTTAACGACATAATTAACAATGACATATAGACATTAGAATCTGAGTAGATGTTCGTATCACGGACCGTTGCGAGAAAAAGATGTTTCATAATACATATCACGTAATAATTATCATTATAATGACAATATTTATCGACATATACACACTACCGCAAATTATACAATTCAAATATATGAGTAATCCTAATAATTCTAGATACTGGTATATCTTGCATCTATTTCTCTTATCGTGCATTTCCTCGGCTTTCTCTCATGCTGAACTTCATAAGGAGTTCCTTATTCCCTATTCAATTTCCTTTACATCTTTATCATCTTCAGCATCATTTATTTTAGAAATTTCTACTTTCTTCGGTTCCTTTTTTGCATCTATCAATTTATTTTTTATCCTTTCCTTCATCGCACTGAAAATATAAATATAAGACAATGAATAAAAATTCCTGCTTTCTATAACATAGTTATAATGTAAACAACAAACTAACTCTTTTTATAACTTCTAATTCTTCTTGAGTTTTTACTTCGTCGTCACTTTCCTAAACGCTACTGCGGTCTTCCTTCCTTTTTTAAATTCCAAGTCCAGGTGGTTCAACAGCTGGCTGTGAGCTTAATCTTGAATCACTTAAATGATCATGAGCTGATTTACCCTCACCACTAAACTTTTTGTTTAATATCATAGATTCTTCTTCATCTTTCTCTGTTTTTTCACCAAATGATAGAAGATTGAAGTCTCTGTAACAAAATTTTGCATTGCAAAGGATAATACTATCAGGGATAAATTCTGCAAACATATATGATTTTTACTTTACTGTTGCTGTCTTAGTTTTTGAACTGTCCTTTACTTCTTCACTTTTCTGTACTATTATTCTTGGTATAATATCAGAAAATGGATTGTTCAATATTATAGATTTTATCAATCTTAGAGGATAAAGCAGCCTATCATTCTATAAAAAAGAGGAAATATGATATTTATATCAATTCTTGACATATTTTCTTGTAAACATTAAATTTACCTCATCTACAAGTGCTTCTTCAAGTTTAAGCATGTTATATATAGTTCCTCCAATTACCTTACAAAAGATTGTATGTTTATTCTGCAAATCTAATGTAGAACTAAGAGTAAAAAAAAATTGGGAACTATTGTCATCTTTTCCAGCAGTAGCCATAGCAATGAAACCTCGTCCATAAGAAAGTACTCTTGCAAGAAAATCGTCCTAAAACACATATATCCAATAATTATTTTTGAATAAAAAGGAATTCATTTTATTTTTAAATGTAGTTCCACTTTTCAATGGTTCCCCATATATTTTACTACCTTCTCCTGTACCTGTGGGATCACCACCTTGTGTATGAAATACAGTCATCTCAGTAACCTTCCATACATAATTGTATGAAATTTCTACATGCCTTTGGAGTTTCTTTTGCCCATAATTCTAACTCAACATCACCAACGGTTGTTTTCATTACAACCTAGTTATAACAAATATATTAGTTTGATTAATGTAAAATACTTTTAAAATCAAATTTATTAAAATTTATTATTTATTATTGTAATTCAAATGAGAAATTATTTAACATATCAGTACAGAAATTTAGAAAGTAAATATTGCATATCGCCTAAATTTTTAAAAACAGATATACAATCCATTGAAATATTATTAACTAATACTTACTCTGCCTGTAGTGGGTGGCCCTTGTATATAAATATTACTCATGTTTGTAAGTCTCCTAGAATAAAAAAAATCCTTCCTCAATAATATTTCATATTAAATCTGTAGTCATTTATAAATCAGTCAACCAAATGGTTCTTTTCTCGAATAATCATCAGCAGGTAAGACGTACCTTTTACCACCTTTTGACATTGGCTTTACTGGCCCAATGAAGTCCATGATGTGCCACAGTCCAAGTATACTTCCTGCTTTTATAGTTTCCACGTTCCTATGGATATTTCTACACATTTTTGCCTTAATGCAACATTTACACTCTATATTCATTTTAACTTTACCTTTCATAACTATTACCACTTGTTCATTCTCCATCTCTTCAATGATCATCATATTTCCATGTCGATGCCACATATTTTTCTCTGTTGATATATATGCTGCTCCTTTTTTGTTTCTTGGTTCTGCATAATATGCGTTTCCACTTTTCACTCCTTTTATTGAAACTTAACACA
>NW_016960780.1:0-512 GCF_001483705.2 Eufriesea mexicana
GAGCTAACATTCTTGCATAAACAAGGAAGAAAGTTTATATTGGCAAGCTATAGCCATTGCAATGCTATAGAATCTGGCCGGAAAACTCAATTTTATTCACATTTTCGACTAATATGGTGGTGAGCTAACTTTCTTCCATAAATCTGGAGGAAAGATTCTGCAGGCATGCTATAGGCATTGCAATGCTATAGAATCTTGCTGGAAAATTCAATTTTACTCTCAATTTACTCTCATTTTCTACTAATATCGTGGTGAGCTAACTTCCTACCGTATGTAAGGTGGAAAGATCCTTCTGGAGAGCTATAACCATTGCAATGCATTAGAATATGGCTGGAAAATTCAATTTTATAGATATTTTTGACTAATATCGTGGTGAGCTACCTATCTTGCGTAAGTAAGGAGGAAAGATTCTATTGGCGTGCTATAGCCGCTGAAATGCTGTAGAATCCGGCTGGAGAATTCAATTTTATTGACATCTTCGACTAATGTCGTGGTGAGCTAACTTTCTTGCA
>NW_016960781.1:0-966 GCF_001483705.2 Eufriesea mexicana
ATACTGCGATTCTGTGGATTTGTGAGCCCTACTCTCCTCTAATATGTTCCACGCGTCCCAGGTTAGGCCAGGAGAACTCGTTGCAGCAAGATAGGTTCATTTAAATTACGTTTGGTCATGTTAGGCTTGGTTGGGATAGGACGGGATAGCTTCGACCTTTGCGCTATGCACTGCTATTCGGTCGACTTCTGCGCACTACTGTGCTCTAATATGTTCTGCTGTACTCTGGGCAGGCCAGCGGTCGAGTTCTCGGCACGCAATGTTACACATAGCTTCGCTAGGTTCCTATAGGTTTGGTTATCATAGCTCTGACTTTTGTGCTATACACTGCATTTCGGTCGATATCTGTGCACTGCATTGCTCTACCAGCATCTGCTTGTCTCTGTGAGGGCCAGAAATAGCTGTCGTGGCAGGTTTGGTTGAGTTGTATTACTCTCGGTTGGGTTACGTTTGGTTAGGCATGGTTATAATGGCGTTGATTCTTGTGCTATACGCTCCTATTCACTGGATTTCGGCGCTCTACTGTGATCTAATATTTTCCCTTTTGCTCTGTAGAGGCAAGCAATAGTGGTGCTCGGCACGGTAGGTAGAGCTAGGCCACGATCGGATATGTTACGTTTGGTTACGTTAGGATAGGGTAGATTCGACAGTTGTGCAATGCACAGCGATTCTATGGATTTCTTCGCTCTATTCTGCTCTAATATGTTCTGCTTGTCCCTGGGGAGGGTAGTAACAGTGTTCTCGGCACGTTAGTATGAGTGAGGTTACGTTTGGTTTTGTTGTGTTTGGCTGCGTTAGGTTAGGGTAACGTTTACGTTCGTGGCAAGCACCGTTATTCTGTCGACTACTGCGCTCTACTGCACTCTACTTCCTTCTGCTTTGCCCTGGGGCGTACAGCAATAGTTTCCGCGTCTCGCTATTTTGAGCTGGCTTCGCTTAGTTAGGTTATGTTTCTTTGGCATAGGA
>NW_016960782.1:0-270 GCF_001483705.2 Eufriesea mexicana
GTTGTGTAGCACAAAAGTCAATGTAGCATATCCTAAACTGCAAAAAGGTGACACACACAAACGAAGACCAACTCAACCTATCATTACGAGACCACAATTGCTGGCCTCTACAGAGACAAGCAGATTGTAATAGAGGACGTTAGAGCGCAGAGATCCTCCGAATAGCAGTGCACAGCACGAAAATCGAAGATAACCATACTGAGCTGGACACACCTAACATAAACAAACGTAACATAACACAGCCTAACGTGCCGAGACCGCTATTGCTGG
>NW_016960783.1:0-233 GCF_001483705.2 Eufriesea mexicana
ATCCATACATACATCCATTCATACATCCACCGTTCCACACATCCACCCATCCATACATCCATCCATCCATACAGCCATCCATCCATGCATCCATGCACACATCAATACACAGATCCATACATACACGCATACATTCATCCATACATACATACATACATACATACATTCTTACATGGAATCATACATTTATCCATACATACATCCATACAAACATCCATACATACATCCATGCA
>NW_016960784.1:0-660 GCF_001483705.2 Eufriesea mexicana
AACCATACTTAACGTAACATAACCAATCGCAAAATATCACTGCCTAAGGTGTCGAGACCACTGTTTCTGCCCACCCCAGATGCAAGCAGTACACACTAGAGCACAGTAGAACGCAGAAATCCACCGAATTGCGGCATACAGCACAGAAGGTAAAGCTACCATAACCAAACATAGCATAAACCACAGCAAACGTACGTAACCTTGCCTAACCTATCGTGCCGAGACCACTGTTGCTGGCCTTCCCGGAGCCAAGCATAAAATATTAGGGTACTGTAGGGCGCAGATACCCACCTTGTAGCAGGCTATATAACTAAAGTCAAAGCTATCCACTCCAAACCTATCCAATCGTCAGATAACCGAACGTAACCTAACTAAAACAAACGTGCTGCGACCGCTATTGCAGGCCTCCCCAGAGCCAATCAGTACATACTAGAACACTGAACACCGCAAAAATCTACCGGATATCAGTGTACAGCACAAGAGGTTAAGCTGTACTAACCAAACTTGGCCTAACCCAACCTACCTAACCGGGCCCAACCCGTCTCAATATTACGTGCTGAGGCCACTATTCCTGGCAATCCCAGGGCCATGCTGAAAACATTAGTGCACTGTATGGCGCAGGAATCCACCTAATAGCAAACTAGATCACTAAAGTCACTC
>NW_016960785.1:0-241 GCF_001483705.2 Eufriesea mexicana
TGGATGGATGGAAGTATGGATGTACAGGTGTATGGATCGATGGGTGTATGGATGGGTGCTTCCGTGGATGGATGGATGTAGGGATCGATGGATGTATGGATTGGTGGGTGTATGGATGGGTGGATGTATGGATGGGTGGATGTATTAATGTATGGACGTTTGTATGTATGGATGTATCAACGTATGGCCGTATTTGAGTTATGGATGTACGGATGTATGTATGAATGGATGTATGTATGTA
>NW_016960786.1:0-507 GCF_001483705.2 Eufriesea mexicana
TTGAACTTTCCAGCCAGATTCTATGGCATTGCAAAGCCTATTGGCACGCCAATAGTATCTTTCGTCCTTACCTATGCAAGGAAGTTAGCTCACCACGATATTAGTAGAAAATGACAATAAACTTGAATTTTTCAGGACGATTCTATAGCATTGCAACGGTTATAGCTTGCCAATATAATCTTTCCTCCTCGTTTATATAAGAAAGTTGACTCAACACGATATTAGTCGAAATTGTCAATAAAATTGAAATTTCCAGCCAGATTCTACTGCATTGCAATCTCTATAGCATGCCAATAGAATCTACCCTGCTTATTTAGGCAAGAAAGGTAGCTCACCACGATAATAGTCGAAACTGTCAATAGAATTGAACTTTCCAGTTAGATTCTATAGTACTGAAATGGCTATAGCACGGAAATAGAATCTGTCCGCCTTATTTATGCAAGAAAGTTAGCTCACCACGATATTAGTAGAAAATGACAATAAACTTGAATTTTTCAGGACGATTCT
>NW_016960787.1:0-1568 GCF_001483705.2 Eufriesea mexicana
TTATATTGTGGTGAGTTAGCTTGAATGCATAAATAAGGAGGAAGATTCTGTTCGCGTGCTATATGCATTGCAATGCTGTAGAATCTGAAAGGAAAATTCAATTTTATTGTCATGATCAACTAATATCATGGCGAGCAATCTTTCTTTCATTAATAAGGAGGAAAGATTCTGTTGGCGTGTTCTAGGCATTGCAATGCTGTAGAATCTGGTAGAAAAATTCAATTTTATTGACATTTTCGGCCAATATCGTTGTGACCTAACTTCCTTGCGTAAGTAAGGAGGAAAGATCCTCTTGGCGTCCTATAGCCAATGCAATGCTGTGGAATCTGTCTAGAAACGTCAATTTTATTGACATTTTAGACAAATATCGTGGTGAGTTACCTTTCTTGCATAAATAAGGAGGAAACATACTGTTGGCGTGCTATAGGCATTACAATGCTATAGATTCTTGCTGGAAAATTCAATTTTATTGTCATTTTCGACTACTATCGTAGTGAGCAAGCGCTCTTACTTAAATAAGGAGGAATGACTCTATTGGCGTGCTATTGCCCTTGCAATGCTATAGAATCAGGATGGAAAGTTCAATTATATTGGCAGTTTCCACTAATATCGTGATGAGCTACCTTTCTTGCATAAATAAGGAGGAAAGATTCAATTGGCGTGCTATAGCCAATGCACTGCTATAGTATCTGGCTGGAAAATTCATTTTTATTGACATTTACGACTAATATCGTGGTGACCAAACTTCCTTGCATAAGTATGGGAGAAAGATACTTTTGGCGTGCTGTAGCCTTTGCAATGCTATGGACTCTGGCAGGAAAATTCAATTTTACAGACATTTTCGAATAGTATCGTGGTGAGCCACCTTTCCTGCATAAATAAGGGGTGAAGATTCTATTGGCGTGCTATTACCATAGCAACGCTATAGAATCTTCCTGGAAAATTCAATTTTATTGACATTTTCGACGAATATCGTGGTGAGCTAGCTTTATTGAATAAATAAGGAGGGTAGATTCGACTGGCGTGCTATAGCCATTGCATTGCTAGAGCGTCAAGCAGGAAAATTCAAATTTATTGACATTTCCGAATAATATTGTGGTGTGCTGACTTTCTTGCACAAATAAGGAAGAAAGATTCTATCGGCGTGCTGTAGCGGTCGCGATGCTACAGAATCTCGCTGGAAACTTCAATTTTATTGATTTTTTCGACTAATATCGCGGCGAGTTAACTTTCTTGCATAAATAAGGAGGAAAGATTCTATTGGCGTGCTGTAGCCATTGCAATGCTGTAGAATGTGGCTGAAAAACTCAATTTTATTGACATTTTCGACTAATATCGCGGCGAGTTAACTTTCTTGCATAAATAAGGAGGAAAGATTCTATTGGCGTGCTGTAGCCATTGCAATGCTGTAGAATGTGGCTGAAAAACTCAATTTTATTGACATTTCCGGCTAACATCGTGGTGAGCTAACTTTCGTGCATAAATGACGAGAAAAAATTCATTTCACATGCTATAGTATTCGCAATGCTATAGAATCTGGGTGGAAAATTCAATTTTAATGTAATTTT
>NW_016960788.1:0-378 GCF_001483705.2 Eufriesea mexicana
TTATTTTAGTATCGGATATATTAGGATAGGGTAGCATTGACTTTTGTGCTTTACTCTGCTATGGGGTGGGTACCTGCACGTCAGTGTGCTCTAGTATGTTCTGCTAGGCTCTGGTGAGGCCATCAATAGCGCTCTCGGCACTTCTTGTTGAGACGTAATACGACTGGTTAGGTTAGGTTGGGACAGGTAAGGTTTGGATACCTTCGACTTTTGTGCTATTCACTGCAATGCGGTGGATTTTTTGCGCACTATTGTGCTCTAACACACTCTGCTTGTCGCTGTGGAGGCCAGCAATAGTGATTTCGTGATGTTAGATGTGGTTAGGCTACGTTTGGTTTTGTTACGTTTGGCTATGTTAGGATAGGTTACTTCGGCTTT
>NW_016960789.1:0-295 GCF_001483705.2 Eufriesea mexicana
AGTCTGTGTCAGGAAAACCAAAATTATCCGTTCTTAACCCGAACACACGTAACCTTACCAAACGTAACCTAACTAAAGCAAACGTGCCGAGGCCGCTATTGCTGACCTACCCAGAGCCAAGCAGAGCATATTTGAGCACAGCAGAGCGCAAGGATCCAACGAATAGCAGTGTATAGCGCAAAGGTCAGAGCCATCATAGCCAAACGTAGACAGACCAAGCATAACCAACGCAACCTAGCCCAACCTATCGTGTAACGACCACTATTGCTTGCCACCACAGAGTCGAGCAGAGTAT
>NW_016960789.1:306-521 GCF_001483705.2 Eufriesea mexicana
GCAGAGCGCAGAAAACCACCGAATGGTAGTGTATGGCACAAGAGACAAAGTTACCCGATCCTATCATAGCCAAACATGACAACCAAGCGCAACCAAATCCAACCTAAATTTCCTAGGTCACTGTTGCTGGCCTCCCCATCGCCAAGCAGAAAGTACTAGCGGAGAGCAGTTGGCAGGAGCCTATATAATGGCCGTATATAGCGGAAAAGTAGAAG
>NW_016960790.1:0-610 GCF_001483705.2 Eufriesea mexicana
GAAATCTCCGAGTAATATTGTTGTGAGCAAGGTTCTCTGCATATACAAGTCGTATCAATATATCGGTTTGTTATAGCCATTGCAGTTCAATAGGGTCTGTCTGAAAAGATCAATTTCATTGTCTTTTTCGACTAACATCATGGCGAGCAAGATTCTCTGCATGAATAAGGAGGAAAGATTCTATTGGTTTGCTATAGCCATTGCATTGCAATAGAATCTGCACGAAAAGTCAATTTTATTGACATTTTCGTGTAATATTGTGGTGAGCAAACCTTTCTGCGTAAACAAGGAGGAAAGATTCTATTGGGTTGCTATAGCCATTGCATTGCAATAGAATCTGACAGTAATCTTCAATTTTATTGAAATTTTCGATTAATATGGTGGTGAGCAAGTTTCTCTGCATGAATAAAGAGGAAAGATCCTATTTGTTTGCTATAACTATAGCCATGGCATTGCAATCGAATGTGCCCGAAAAGCTCTATTTTAATGAAATCTCCGAGTAATATCGTTGCGAGCAATCTTTTCTGCATGTGCAAGCCGTAAACAATATATTGGTTTGTTATAGCCATTGCAATGCGATAGAGTCTGTCTGAGAAGTTCAATTTTATCG
>NW_016960791.1:0-264 GCF_001483705.2 Eufriesea mexicana
ACACAGACATTCGGAGTGTTTATGCGCTCTACATTGCTCTGCTACACTCTACTCTGCTCTTGGAAGCGGACAATATAGGTCGTGACACGTCAGGTTGTGTAAGGTTAAGTTGGTTACTATATGTTCTGCAGAGCATGGTCAGAGCAGCACCAACTTTCGTGCTGTACACATCATTTTCGGTGGATTTCTGCGCTCGACAGAGCTCTACTACATTCTGCTTGTCCTCGGGGAGGCCAGGAATAGCGGCCACGGCAATTTACGTTG
>NW_016960792.1:0-241 GCF_001483705.2 Eufriesea mexicana
AGCCATAGCAAAGGTATAGAGTCTGGTCGGAAAATTTAATTTTATTGACGTTTTCGACGAATACCGTGGTGGCCGGGGTTTTTTGCATAAATAAGGAGGATATATCATATTGTCGTGCTGTAGCCATTGCAATGCCATAGAATCAGGTTGGAAAATTAAATTTTATTGACATTTTCGACTAATATCGTGGTGAGCTAACTTTCTTGCATAAATAAGGGTGAAATATACTATTGTCGTGCTA
>NW_016960793.1:0-582 GCF_001483705.2 Eufriesea mexicana
CGCCTTCAATCCAATGCCAAGTACTACCATCTACTTGCCTGACAATAGGTCTATTCAAAATATGTAATCTGTTATAGCTTGGTGAATTCATCGCCCAACGCCATCAACCCAATGGCAAGTACGGCCATATACTTGCCAGAAAATAGGTCTTTTCAAAATCTATAACCTATTATAGCTTCGTGAATAGATCGCCTATCGCCTTCAATCCAATGGCCAGTACAACCATGTACTTGACAGAGAATAGGTCTATTCAAAGTCTATAATCTGTTATAGCTTGGTTAATAGGTCGCCTAGTGCCTTCAACCAATGGCAAGTACAGCCTTCTACTAGCCATAGTATAGGCCTATTCAAAGTATATAATCTGTTGTAACTTGGTGAATAGGTCGCCTAACGCCTTCAACCAATGGCAAGCACACCAATCTACTTGGCAGAGAATAGTTCTATTCAAAATCTATAACCTGCTATAGCTTGGAGAATAGATCACCTAACGCCTTCAATCCAGTGGCAAATACAGCCATTTACTTGCCAAAGAATAGGTCTATTCAAAATCTATAACCTGTAATAGCTTGGTGAATAGATCGC
>NW_016960794.1:0-550 GCF_001483705.2 Eufriesea mexicana
ATATCGTGGCGACATAGCTTTCTTGCATACGTAGCGGGGAAAGATTCTGCTGGCGTGCTATATCCATTGCAATGCTATAGGATCTGTCTGGAAAATTGAATTTTATTGACATCTTCGACTAATATCGTGGTGAGCAAACCCACTTGTGTGAATAAGGAGGACAGATACTAAAGGCATGCCATAGCCATTGCAATTCTATATAATCTGCGTGCAAAATTCGATTTTATTGCCATTTTCGACAAATATCGTGGTGGGCTAACTTTCTTGCATAAATAAGGAAGGAATATGCTATTGGCGTGCTGTAGTCATTGCGATTCTATAGAATCTGTCTGGAAAATTCAATTTTATTGACGCTTCTGGCTAATATCGTGGTGACCTAACTTTCTTGCATAAATAAGGAGGGAAGATTGTACTGGCGTGCTGTAGCCATTGCAATGTTATAGAATCTGTCTAGGAAATACAATTTTATTGACATTTTCGACTAATCTCGTGGAGAGCTAACTTTCATGCATAAATAAGGAGGAAAGACTCTATTGGCGGTCTATAGTCA
>NW_016960795.1:0-509 GCF_001483705.2 Eufriesea mexicana
GTAATATATTTTGAATTGACCTATTCTCTGGAAATTAGATGGCTGTACTTGCGAATGGATTGATGGCGTTAGGCGATCTAATCACCAAGCTATAACATGTTATAGATCATGAATAGACCTATTCTCTGCCAAGTAGATTGCTGTAATTGCCATTGGATTGAAGGCGTTAGGCGATCTATTCACCAAGCTATAACAGGTTATTGATTTTGAATAGACCGATTCTCTGGCAAGTAGATGGCTGTACTTGCCATTGGATTGAAGGCGTCAGGCGATCTAACGATCTAATCACCAAGCTATGACAGCTTATAGATTTTGGATAGACTTATTCTCTCGCAAGTAGATGGCTGTGCTTGCCATTGGGTTGAAGGCGTTAGGCCACCTATTCACCAAGCTATAACAGATTATAGATCTTGTATAGCCCTATTCTCTGTCAAATAGATGGCTGTTATTGCCATTGGATTGAAGGCGTCAGGCGATCTAATCACCAAGCTATGACAGCTTATAGATTT
>NW_016960796.1:0-556 GCF_001483705.2 Eufriesea mexicana
ATTAGAGGGCAGAAATCCATGGAAACGCTGCGTATAGTTAAAAAGTCAACGCTATCCTATCCTTACGTGTCAAATCGTGACATACCCAAGTGTAACATGTCGCAACATAATGAGCGGCGACCACATTTGCTGGCCTTCCGAGAGCCAAGCAGAGCATACTAGAACATTGTAGAGCGCACAACTCCGCCGAATAGCAGTGTATAAGGGGAGAGTCGAAGCTACCCTTACCTAGCACTACCGAACCTCGCCTAACCAACGTAGCAGAAGTCAACCTGTTGTGCCGAGGCCACCATTGCTGGCCTCCCCAGAGCCAAGCACAAATTATAAGTGCACAGTAGTGCGCAGCAATCCACCGAATGGCAGTGCATAGCAGAAATGTCAAAGCTGTCCTATCCTAACCTAATCGCACGTACCTTAGCCTAGAGTAACGTATATCGACTCAACGTGCAGACACCACTACCAGTGTGAAGCAGAACATACGAGAGGATTGAGAAGAGCTGAAGTCCATAGAATCGCAGTGTATAGCACAAAAGTCAAAGTTACCCTATCCTAACAT
>NW_016960797.1:0-489 GCF_001483705.2 Eufriesea mexicana
TAAGAAAGTTAGCTGACCTCGATGTTAGTCAAAAATATCAATAAAACTGAATTTTCCAGCCAGTCTCTATAGCATAGCAACGACTATTGCGCGCCAGTAGAATCTTTCCTACTTATATATTCAAGAAAATTATGTCACCACAATATTGGCCGAAGACGTCAAAAAAATTGAATTTTCCAGCCAGATTCTATAGGATTGCAATGACTATATTACGCCAGTAGAATCTTTCTTCCTTATATATGCAAGAAAGTAAGGTCACCACGATAATAGTCGATAATTTCAATAAAATTGTATTTTCCAGACAGATTCTATAGGATTGCAATAACTATAGCACGCCAGTAGAATCTTTCCTCCTTAATTATGCAAGAAAGTTAAGACACCACGATATTATCACCACGAAATTAGTCGAAAATGTCAATAAAATTGAGTCTTCCAGCCAGATTGTATAGAATTGCAATGACCATAGTACGCCAGTAGAATGTTTCCTCC
>NW_016960798.1:0-735 GCF_001483705.2 Eufriesea mexicana
GAGGATTTGGGGTATGTGTTGGGTACTTGTGTCAATTATCAGTGTGACGTATGAAAATTATGTGGCTTGAGCATTAGATCGTCAGTTTACATCTTAGGACCCACAATGGTTAGGAGACATGGTTTGATGTGAAGCTTGAATCTTTCTTTCTTCTCTTTGAGGTTTGATGTTGATGAGGATTTGAGGAACGTGTTAGGTACTTCTGTCAGTTATCTGTCTAACGTATGAAAATTATGTTACTTGAGCATTAGAGCGTCAGTTTACATCTTAGGATTCACGATGATTAGTAGACGTGGTTTGGTATGAAGCTTGGATCTACCTTTCTTCTCTTTGGGATTTGATGTTGACAAGGATTTGGGGGATGTATTAGCTATTTGTGTCAATTATCGGTGTGATGTATGAAAATTATGTGGCTTAAACATTGATTAAGCATTAAGAGTCAGTTTACATTTAGGATGATCAAAGATTCGTTTAGGAGAAGTGCTGCGAAGTTGATTTTGGGCATAATTATCGATCATTCTTCCTTTTTATTGCTTCGTATCATAGTTGTCACGAGAAGAAGAAATTATTGCGTATAGAGACCTTAAAAGGGAGTCCAGAATGCATAATCTTAAGCTTTGACTGGTGACACGTTGATCTACGTCAGATTGACATACATCTAATGTATTACTACAATATTAGTGACTCGAAGTCTAATTGACTCCCTATCGTCAGTGATGATACCTAAGTATCTAT
>NW_016960799.1:0-370 GCF_001483705.2 Eufriesea mexicana
TCGCGGCGTTGCAGTTTAAAGCACAAAATTCAAAGATAACCTAACCTAACCTGACCAAGCCCATTGCAATACGACGTAACGTGCCGCGACCGCTATTGGTGGCTTTCGTAGCGTCAGGAAGAGCATACTAGAGCACATTTGAACGGAGAAATGCACCCAATATCTGTGTACAGCACAAAAGTAGAAGTGGCCTACCCAAACATTGCCAAACGTAACATAACCAGATGTAACATAACCCAACCTAACATGGCGAGACTGCTTTTGCTGGCCTCCACAAAGACAAGCCGGCTTTACTAGGGAGAAGTTGTGCGCAGAAAGACACCGCATTGTGGTGAATAGCACAAAAGTCGAAGATATCCTAACCTAACTT
>NW_016960799.1:1524-2571 GCF_001483705.2 Eufriesea mexicana
ACCTATTTTGCTGTCCTCCCAGAGCCACGCGGAGCATATTAGAGCACACCAGAGAGCAGAAATCCAAAGCATTACCGTGAATAGCATAATAGCCGTAGATATCCTAGCATAACATGGCATAACCTACCCTCACCAATAGTAGCACATCTCAACATAACGTGCAGCGACCACCGTCCATGGCCTCCCCATAGCCAAGCAGAATGTGTTTGAGCACAGTAGATCACAGAAAAACAATTGATAACAGTGTACAGTGCGAAAGTCGTAGCTATCCTAACCAAACTTAGCCTAACCCAAACAAACCAAACGTAGCCTAACTCAAACTGACGTGCCACGACCACTGTTGCTCGCATCCCGAGAGTCGATCCGAGTATAGTGCAGCAATGTACGCTGAAATCCACCGAATGGCAGTTCGTAACACAAAAATCGAAGATATCCTAACAGAGCCTTCCTAACCTAACCGAACGGAACGTAACCATAATGAACCTAACGTGGCGAGGACAACATTGTTGGCCTTCCAGGGTCAAGCTTAGAGTAATAGAGCATAGTAGAGGGCAGATGTCCACCGGATAGCAGTGCATAGCGCAAAAGCCGTAGATACCCTTGCATAACCAGTCCTCACCTAACCTAACCGATCGTAGCACATCTCAACATAGCGTGCAGCGACAACAGCCCCTGGCCTCCCCATACCCAAGCAAAATGTAGTAGAGCAGAGTAAATAAGGGAAACACACCGGATAACATTGCATAGTACGAAAGTCAATGTTACCATCATCAAACCAAACCTAACATAGCATAACCAAACGTAACCTATCTCGACTTAACGTGCCGAGACCACTATTGTTGGCATCCCAGGGCCAAGCAGAGAATAATAGAGTACAGCAGAGGGCAGATATCCACCGAATAGCAGTGTTTAGCACAAAAGTCTACGCTACCCTGTCCAAACACAACCAAACTTAGCATAACGAAACGAAACGTAATCCAGCCTACCGTGCATGCACCAAAGTTGCTGGCCTCCCCAGGGCGAGACAGAACATATTAGAGTACAGTA
>NW_016960800.1:0-1389 GCF_001483705.2 Eufriesea mexicana
CAATTGTGGTTATGTTAGCTTTGATTAGGTTAGGTAAAGTAAGGTCAGGGTGTGTTTGACTTGTGTGCTATACACTGCTTCGCCGTGGGTCTCTGCGCTCTACAGTGCTCCAATAGATTCTGCTTGGTACCAGCGTGGGAAGGAATAGCGGTCTCGGTACGTTAGGCTGAGATGCGATACGTCTGTTTATACCACGTTTGGTGAAGTTCGGACAGGGTAGTTTAGACGTGTGTGTCATGCACTGCTATTCGGTGGATTTCCACACTCCACTGTGCTCTAATATGTTCTGCCTTGCTCTGTGGTGGCCAGAAATGGAGGTCTCGGCACGCCAGTCTGAGTAAAGTTACGCCTCGTTAGGACTAGGTTAGGTTGGGATAATCTGGTTAGGATTTCCCTTTCTGTGCTGTACACTGCTTTTCGTTGGCTTTATGCGCTCTGCATTGCTCTACCACATTCTTCCCGACTCTGGGGTGGAGCGGAATACTGGTCGTCGCACGTTACGTTGAGTTAGGTTATGCTTGGTTAGGTTAGGTTTGTCTAGGTTTGGCTAGTGTGATATTGTCTTTCGTGCTATAGACCGCTATTCGGTGGATTCCTGTGATCTAAAGTGCACTTCTTTATTCTGCTTTGCTCCGTAAATGCCGGCCGCAGTGTTTGCGGCACGTTATGTTGAGCTATGTCACGTATGGTTAAGTTAGGTTAGGCCAGGTTAGGTTAGGGTATCCTCGTCTTTGGTGCTACACACTGCTATTCGGCGGATTTCAGCACTGTAAAGTGTTCTAGTGTTTGCAGCTTTGCACTGGGAAACCCAGTAATAGTGGTCTCGACAAGATATGTTGAGTTATGTTACGCTCGGATGGGTTACGGTAGCTAGGGTTATGTCTGGATAACTTTGACTTTCGTGGTGTATACTGCTATTCGGTGGATATCTGCGCTCTACTGTGCTCTACTGTAATCTCTTCGACTCTGGGGATGCCAGCAATAGTGGTCTCGGCACGTTAGGTTGAGTTATGCTACGTTTGGTTGGGTTACGTTAGTCTGGGTTATGTTTGGTTAGCTTCGACTTACGTAGTATACACTGTTGCACGGTGGATTTCCCCGATGAACTGTACTCTAGTGTGTTTTGCTTGGCTCTGGGGAGGCCAGCAGTAGTGGTCCCTGCACCTGAAGCTGAGATATATTACGTATGTTTATGTTACGTTTGGTTATGCTAGGAAAGGATAACTTTGACTTTTGTGCTATACGCCGCCATTCGATGGATTCCTGCGCCCTACAAAATTCTAGTGTGCCCTGCTTGTCTCTGGGATGCCAGAAATGCTAGTCTCCGAACATTATATTCAGTTCGGCTTCGTTCGGATAGGTTAGGTTATTATATCTACCACTTTTGTG
>NW_016960801.1:0-602 GCF_001483705.2 Eufriesea mexicana
ATGCATGGATGGATGTATGTATGGTTGGATGGATTTATGGATGGGTGGATGGATGGATGGATGAATGGATGCGTGTATGGTAGGGCGAATGTACGGATGTATGTATGGATGGGTGAACGGGTGTATGTATGGATGTATGTACGTATGTATCTATGGATGTATATAGTATATATAGATGAGTGTATGGGTGTACGTATGGATGTATGGATGGATGGATGTATGGTTCGATGGATGTATGGATGGGATGATGTATGGATGTATGGATGTATGGAAGGATAGATGTATGGACGTATGGATGTGCGGGTGTATTAATGGTTGTGTGGATGAACTGAAGAGTGGGTGAAAGGATGGATTGACGAGCGCATGAATGGATGGGTGGAAGGTCGTATGTATGGATGCATGTATGGCTGGATGTATGGATGTATGGATGGATGGATGGATTGGTGGGTGGGTGTATGGATGTATGGATGTTCGGATCGGTGGATGTATGAATGGGATGATGAATGAATGTATGGATGAATGGAAGGACAGATGCATGTCTGTATCGATGTGCGTGTGGATGAATGGATGGGTGGATGAACTGAAGAGTGGGTGAATGGATG
>NW_016960802.1:0-639 GCF_001483705.2 Eufriesea mexicana
GCTTTGCACGGCAATACGGTGGATTTCTGTGCTCTGCGGCCCTCTAATATGATCCGCTTGGCAAATGGGAGGACAGCAATAGTGTGCCAGGTTCGCTCGGTAGGGTATGGATACAATTGGCTTTGCTACGCTTGGCGAGGTTGGTCATGGACCGCTTTAACTTTCGTGCCATACAGTGCTATTCGTTGGATTTCTGCGGTCTGCTGTGATCTAATAGGCTCTGCTTGGCTCCGGGGGTCAGAAATGGTGGTATAGGCACGTCAAGCTATGTTATGTTCGGTTTGGTTATATAACGTTTGGATGTGATACAGTAGGATAGCTTCGGCTTTTGTAATATACACGGTATTCGTTGGATTTCTGCGCCATTCATTGCTCTATTATGCACCGCTTGACTCTGGGTATGCCAGCAATAGTGGTCTCGGTACGAATACATAGGTTAAGTTTGGTTACGTTAGGTTAGCTTAGTTCCGGTAAGGGTAGCCTTGACTTTCGTATTATACAATGGTACCCGGTGGATTTCTGCGCCCTACTGAGCTCTACTATATTCTCCTTTGCCATGGCGAGGCCAGCAATAGAGGTACAGATCGTTATGTGGAGTAATGGTACGTTTGGTTTTGTAACGTTGGCCTGTATTAGGTT
>NW_016960803.1:0-1993 GCF_001483705.2 Eufriesea mexicana
CATCCAAACCTGACCAGAGCTACTGTAGCCTAACCAAACGTATCCTATGTCAGCCTATCGTGCTGAGACAAATACTGCTGACCTCTCCGTCGGCAAGCAGGGCCAATTTGAGGAGAAAAGGGCACTGGCGTCCATAGAATGGCAATGCATATCTCGAAAGTCAGAGATATCCAAACCAAACCCAAAAAACCTAATCTAACCGAACGCAACTTAACAAATCCTAACGGTCCGCGGTCACTATTTCAAACATTCCCGGATCAAAGCAGGGAATATTATATCACATTAGGGCGCAGAAACCCGCCGAATAGCAGTGTATACCGCAAAAGTCGAAGCTACCCCGTTCTAACATAACCAAACTTACCATAGGCAGAAGTAACGTATCCCAACCTGACGTGCCACAACCACTACTGCTCCATCACGAGATCTAAGTGGAGCATAACAAAGCAGTGAAGAACGCTTAAATATTCCGAATAGCGGTGTACAGCTCAAAAGTCAAAGCTATTCTAAACAAACCTTACCAAACGTAACATAACTCAGACTAACGTGACGAGAACACTATTCCTGGCATGCACAGAGGCAAGCAGATTGTGACAGCTCACAGGAGAGCACAGAAGTCCATAGGATAGCAGTGTGTAGCACGAAAGTCAAAGATATCCCAGCCTAACACAGAGAAACCTATCTTAACCAGACATATCTTAGCTCAACATAACGTGCCGTGTCCAATATTTGTTGCAACCCCAGAGATATGCAGAACACATTACAGAAGAGCAGCGCGCAGAAATGAAGAGTACCTCAGTGCGCAGCAGAAAAGTCAAAGATATCCAAACCTAACACAAACTAACGTAACCTAACATAGCGTAGCCTAACTCAAGGTAACGTACCGTGGCCGCGATTTCTGGCCCACCCAGTGTCTAGCAGATTAGAGTAAAGCACATTGGAGCGTAGGAATCCACAGAATAACTGTGTATAGCACGAAAGTCAAAGCTACCCTAGCTAAATATAGCCCAAAATAACCTAACCAAACGTAACATAATTGAACCTAACGCGCCACGATCACTATTGCTCTCATCTCGAGAGATGAGCGGGATATAGCACAGCATTGTAGGGCGCAGGTATCCACCGAATAACAGTGTATATCACGTAAGTCATAGTTGCCCTAACGAAACATAACCTAACGTAACCTAGCCAAACTTAGCAGAACCAGACCTAATATGCCGCGACCACTATTCCTGGCCTTCCCAGAGTCGAGTAGGGTATACTAGGGTAACGAAGAGCCCAGAAATCTTCCGAATAGCAACGTATAGCACAAAAGTCACAGCTATCCTATGCTAACCTGACGAAGCCTAACGCAACAAAACGAAGCCTAACTCAATCTAACGTGCCGAGACCACTATTACTGCCCCCCACATAGCCAAGGAGAACTTATTACAGTAGAGTAGATCGCAGAAATCCATAAAATCACAGTCCACAGCACAATAGTCGGAGCTAACTTATCCTAACATAACCAAACGTAACGTAGCCGAAGCAGACTAGCTCGACGTTGTGGTCCTGGACCACCATTTCTTGCTCCTCCAGATATAAACAGGATATGCTAGAGAAAAGTAGAACCGACTAATACACCGCATTGCAGTGTAAATCACAAGCGTCAAAGGTACCTTAACCTAACCCAAGCTAACATTACCGAGCCCGACATGGACAAACGCAGCGTAACGTGCCGCGACCACTATTCCTTGCGACCCCGAAAACAGGCGGATTGCGATAGAGCAATGTAGAGCGCAGAAGTCCATGGAATGGCCTTGTCTAGCTCCAAAATCATCGATATCCCAAACTAATCCAGCGTAAGGTAACCTAACCAGCGTAATGTAACTCTACCTATCGTGCCGCGACCACAATTGCTGTCCTCCTCTTGGACATGCGAAACACATCAGACGAGAGTAGGGCGCAGAAATCCGTAAAATCGAATTGCATTGCGGAAAAGTCAAAGCTGTCCAAA
>NW_016960804.1:0-570 GCF_001483705.2 Eufriesea mexicana
TGCACCGAATGGCTGTCTATAGCACAAAAGTCTACGATATCTTATAATAACATATCAACACGTTATATAAGCAAAGGTAACCCAATTTAACCTCACGGGTCGAGACCACCGTTTCTGGACCCCGCAGCGTCAAGCAGAGCATAGTAGAGCAACGAAGGGCGCAGAAATCCACGGAAGAGCAGTGCATAGCTCAAAAGTGAAAGTAGCCCGATCCAAACATAACCTTTCGTAACATAAGCAAGCGCAACCTGACAAAAACTAACGTGCCAACGCCGCTAGTTTTGTGTTCCCCAGCGCGAAGCAGAACATACGAAAGCACAGTAGAGCGCAGAAATCCGCAGCATTGAAGTGTAGGTCACAAAGTAAAAGGTATCTAAACAAAACTTGACCTAGCATAAGCTAACAAGCGCAAACATGCCCAAACCAACGCGCATAGAAGCCTACCATTTCTAACTCCCTGTCGCCAAGCTGGGCATATTAGCGGATAGTAGAGCGCAGAGGTCCATCGAATGGCCGTGTATAGCACGAAAGTCAAAGATATCCTAACCTAACCCAAACAAACCGAACCTA
>NW_016960805.1:0-1019 GCF_001483705.2 Eufriesea mexicana
CGGTATTAGTCGAAGATGTCAATAAAATTGAATCTGCCTGGCACATACTATATCATTGCAATGGCTATAGCACGCCGAAAGAATCTTTCCACCTTATTTATGCAAGAAAGGTAGCGCACCACAATATTATTCGAAAATGTCAATAAAATTGAATATTCCGTCCAGATTCTAAGAATCTTCTGCATTGCGGTGGCTATAGCACTCCAAAAGGATTTTTCCTCCTTACGTATGCAAGGAAGTTAGTTCACCACGGTATTAGTCGAAGATGTCAATAAAATTGAATCTGCCTGGCACATACTATATCATTGCAATGCCTATAGCATGCCAACAGAATCTTTCCTCCTGATTTATGGAATAAAGATAGCTCACCGCCATAATACCTGAAAATGTCATTAAAATTGATTTTTACAACCAGATTCTTTGGCATTGCAATGGCAATAGCACGCAAATAGAATCTTTCCGCCTTATTTTCGCATGAAAGGTAGCTAACTACGATATTATTCCAAAATGTCAATAGCATTGAATCTGCCATGCGCATTCTATATCATTGCAATGGTTATACCAAGCGAAAGGAATCTTTCCTCCTTATTTATGCAAGAAAGGTAGCGCTCCATAATATTTTTCGAAAATGTCAATAAAATTGTATTTTCCGGCCAGATTCTATAGCATTGCAATAGTTATAGCTTTGCAATATAATCTTTCCTCCTTATTTATGCAAAAAAGTTAGCTCACCACGATATTAGTCGAAAATGTCAATAAAATTGATATTTCCAGAAGGATTCTATAGCATTGCAAGGCCTATAGCACGACAATAGAATCTTTCCTTCTTATTCATCCGAGAAAGGAAACTCACTACGATATTAGCCGAATGTCAATAAAATTGAATTTTCCATTTAGATTCTGTAGCATTGTAGCGGCTATAGCTCGCCAATAGAATGTACCCTGCCTATTTAGTAAAGAAAGATATCTGACCACAATAATAGTCGAAACAGTCAATAATATTGAACTCTCCAGCCAGA
>NW_016960806.1:0-1248 GCF_001483705.2 Eufriesea mexicana
TCAATCCAATGGCAAGTACAGCCATTTACTTGCCAGAGAATAGATCTATTCAAAATCTATAACATGTTATAGCTTGGGGAATAGATCGCCTAACGAATTCAATCCAATGGCAAGTACAGCCATCTACATGCCAGAGAATAGACCTATTCAAAATCTACAACCTGATGTAGCATGGTGAATAGATCGCCTAACGCGTTCAATCCAATTGCAAGTACAGCCATCAACTTGAAGGAGAATAAGTCTATTCAAAACCTATAATTTGCCATAGCTTGGTGATTGGATCGCCTAACGCCTACAATCCAATGGCAAGTACAGCCATTTACTTGCCAGGGAATAAGTCTATTCAAAACCTATAATTTGCCATAGCTTGGTGATTGGATCGCCTAACGCCTACAATCCAATGGCAAGTACAGCCATTTACTTGCCAGGGAATAAGTCTATTCAAAACCTATAATTTGCCATAGCTTGGTGATTGGATCGCCTAACGCCTACAATCCAATGGCAAGTACAGCCATCTACATGCCAGAGAATAGGCCTATTCAAAATCTATAATCTGTT
This sequence comes from Eufriesea mexicana, assembly GCF_001483705.2. Taxonomy (NCBI): domain Eukaryota; kingdom Metazoa; phylum Arthropoda; class Insecta; order Hymenoptera; family Apidae; genus Eufriesea; species Eufriesea mexicana. The sequence goes on from NW_016960806.1 coordinate 559, forward strand.
GTAAAATGGAGAATAGATCGCTTAAGGCCTGCAAACCAATGGCAATTACAGCCATCTACTTGCCTGGGAATAAGTCTATTAAAAATCTACAATCTGTTTTAGCTAGTAGTATAGACCGCATAACGCCATCGATCCAATGGCAAGTACCGAAATCTACTTGCCTGAGAATAGGCCTATTCAAAATCTATTGTCCCTTATAGCTTGGTGAATAGATCGCCTAACGCTGTCAATTCAATGGCATGTACAGACATCTACTTGCCAGAAAATAGGTCTATTCAAAATCTATAACCTGTTATAGCTTGGTGAATGGATCGCCTAACGCCTTCAACCAATGGCAAGTACAGCCATCTACTTGCCAGAGAATAGGTCTATTCAAACTGTATAACGTTTTATAGCTTGGTGAATAGATCGACTATCGCCTTCAATCCAATGGCAAGTACTGCCGTCTACTTGCCAGAGAATAAGTCTATTCAAAATCCGTAACCTGTTATAGCTTGGTGAATAGATCGCCTTACGCCTTCAATCCAATGACAAGCACAGACATCTACTTGCCAGAAAAGTAACATGTTATAGCTTGGTGAATAGCTCGCTTAACGCCTACAATCCAATGGCAAGTACAGTCATCTACTTGCCACAGATTAGGTCTATTCATAATCTATAACCTCCAGCAGCTTGGTGAATAGATCGCCT
>NW_016960807.1:0-290 GCF_001483705.2 Eufriesea mexicana
TAGGTGTCTGGATGGATGGATGGATGGATGTATGTATGAATGGATGGATGTATGGATATATGGTTGTATTGATTTATGTAAGGATGTATGGATTAATGTATGAACGGACATGTGTATGGATGTATGGATGCGTGTAAGGAAGGGCGTATGTATAGGTGCATGTACGGATGGATGTATGGAAGTATGTACGGATGTATGTACGGATATATCTGCGGATGTATGGATGGTTGCGTGTATGGATGTGCGTATGTATGGATGTACGGATGTATTTATGTATGAATGTATGGATG
>NW_016960808.1:0-677 GCF_001483705.2 Eufriesea mexicana
TCCTTATTTATGCAAGAAAGTTAGCTCACCACTATATTAGTCGAAAATGACAACAAAATTGAATTTTCCAGCCAGATTCTCTAGCATTGCGACGGCCATAGCACGCCAATTGAATCCTATCTCTTTATTTATGAAAGAAAGATAGCTCACCACGATATTATTCGAAAACGTCAATAAAATTGAACTTTCCATAGCGGTTCTACAGCATTGCAATGGCTATAGCACGCCAATAGTATCTACCATCCTTTATTATGCAAAAAGATAGCTCCCAACGAAATTAGTCGAAACTGTCAATATAATTGAACTATCCATCCTGATTCTATAGCATTGCAAATGCTTCAGCACGCCAATAGTATCATTCCGCCATATTTATGTAAGAGAGTTTGCTAACCACTATAAGCAAGTTAGCTCACCACGATATTAGACGAAAATGTCTTCAAAATTGAACTTTCCAGCCACATTCTATACCATTGCAATGGCTATTGCAGTCAAAAAGCATCTGTACTCCTTATTTATGCAAGAAAGTTAGCTCACCACTATATTAGTCTAAAATGGAATATAATTGAGCTTTCCAGCCAGATTCTATAGCATTTCGACGGCAATAGCACGCCAATTGAATCCTACCTCTTTATTTATGAAAGAAAGATAGCTCACCACGATATTATTCGAAAATGTCA
>NW_016960809.1:0-1608 GCF_001483705.2 Eufriesea mexicana
GGGACAAGCTGAGCATATTAGAGCGCATCAGAGCGCAGAAATTCACCGCATGGAGGTGCATACGCGAAAGTCCAAGCTATCCCATCCTAACCTAACCGAACGAAACATAGCTTAACCTACCGTGCCGCGACCGCTATTCCTGGAGTCCCCGGAGACAAGCAGAGCTTGTCATAGCGCAGTAGAGCGCTGAAATCAACCGAATAGCAGTGTGTAGCACAAAAGTCAAAGCTATCCTCTCCTCACCTCACCAAACGTAAGATATCCAAACGTAACGTAACACAACGCGGGTGCCACGACCGCTATTGCTGGCCTCACGAGTGCCAAGCAGAGTGCAGCAGAGCAATGTAAGGCGCTGAAATCTGCAGAATAGCAGCGAATACCGCAATAGTCAAAGCTATAACGACAAAACTTAACTTAGCCTTGCTTAACCAAACGTAACATAACTCAACCAAACCTGCCGGGACCAGTACACTCGGCGTCCCCAGACACAGGCAGATTGCGATAGCACACAGTAGAGCGCAGATATCCACCGAATAGCATTGTGCAGCACAGAAGTTGAAGCCATTCAAGCGTAATCCAAACAAACAGGACCTAACCAAACATTGCCTAGCTCAACATAACTTTCCGCGCCCACGATTCCCGGACTCCACACGGCAAAGCGGAATATAGTAGAGCACACCTGAGCATAGAAATACGCCGAATATCAGTGTGTAGCACGAAAGTAGAATCAATCCGAACCTAACCCAGACCAACATAACGTAACCAACCGTATCCTGCCCAGAATAACGTGCCGAGACCACTGTTACTGGCCTACCCATAGCTGAGTAGAGTATAGTGGAGCAACGTAGGGCGTAGAAATCCAACGCATAGTCGTGTGTATCACAAAATAAAAAGCTATCGAATCCATACTTATCCAAACGTAATATAATCAAACGCATTCTAAATAAACCTAACGAGCCGAGACCACTATTGCTGTCCTTCGCAGGACCAAGCAGAACATATTAATTCACAGTAGAGCGCATATGTCCACCGGATAACAGTGTACAGCAAAAAATTCAAAGAAACCCTAACTTAACGTGGCTATCCTAACCAAACCGAACGTAGACTAAATAAACCTACCGAGACGGGTGCACTATTGCTGGCCTCCCTATCTCCAAGCAGGACGTATTAGAGGAGCATAGAACGCAGAAGTTCATAGAATGGCAATGCATGGCAGAATAGTCAAAGCAATCCTACCCCATCCCAGACTAACCAAACCTAACCAAGAGTAACACAGATCAACCTAACGTGCCGAGACCACAGTTGCTGGCCACCCCAGAGACACGCGGAGCATATTAGAGCACTGCAGAGCGTAGAGATAGACGGAACTGCAGTGTATAGCACAAAAGTCAAAGACATGCTGACCAAACATATCCTAACCTAGCCAAGCCAAACGTAACATATCTCACCCAAGCGTGCTACGAACATTATTGCTGGCATCCCCAGAGGCATGCAGAACATACTAGAGCGCAGCAGAGCTTAGAAATTCAACGAATAGTTGTGCACAGCACAAAAGTTAAATCTATCCTTTCCGAAATTAACCAATCGCGGCATAACCGAACGTAACAT
>NW_016960810.1:0-1268 GCF_001483705.2 Eufriesea mexicana
ACGCTATTTTCTGGTGGGTTCTTGTCATCTGCTGTGCCCAACTGTATTCTGCTTGGCTTCAGGGAGTCCGGCAGCTGTGGTCGCGGCACATTATTTTGGATTATGTTACGCTTCGTTACGTTGGGTTAGGTTTATTTCGGTAAGGGTAGCTTTGACTTTCGTGCTATACACTGTTGTTCGTAGGATATATGCGAACGACTGTACTCTACTATATTCCGATTCGCCGTGTGCAGTCCTCCCATAGTGGTTGCGGCACGATATGCTGAGTTAGGCTACGTTTCGTTGGGATACGTTTACATGTGTTAGGCCTGGAGAGCCATGAATTTTGTGATATACATACGATTCTATGGACTTCTGCGCTCTACTGTCCTCTGATATGTTTTGCACGTTTCTGGGGATGCCAGCAATAGTGGTTGCGGATGTACGCTAGGTTCAGTACTGCTACGTTTGGCTACGTTAAGAGTGCATATATTAGGATAGGATAGCTTCAACTTTTGCGCCATATACAGCTATTCGTTGGAAATCTGTGACCAAATGTGCTCAAATATGCTCTGCTTGGCTATGGACTGGCCAACGATATTGGTTTCATCACGATATGTTGAGCTACACTACGTTCGGCTAGGTTAGATTGTGTCAGGTTAGGTTGGGGTATCTACGGCCTTTGTTCTGTTCACTGCAATGCGGTCGGTGTCTGCGCTTTACTGTGCTCTAGTACATTCTGCTCGTCATGGGCGCCGGCAATTGTTGTCTCGTCATGTTCGGTTGATTTAGGTTTCGTTTGTGCACGTGACGTTCGGCTAGGTTAGGATACGCTACTTCGACATTTGTGCTGCACACTGCTGTTCCGTGGATTTCTCTCATCTACTGAGCTCTACTACGTTCTGCTCGGCTCTGTGGGGGCCGGTAGCGTTCGCGGCACGTTAGGTAGGTTCATATCATGTTCCGTTAGGGCAGATTATGTGGCTTGGTCAGGATTTCTTTATCCTGTGTGCTATACACTGCTGTCCGGTGGATTCTTGCGCTTAACATTGCACTACTGTACTCTACTCGACACTGGGCAGGAGGGCAATAGTGGTCGTGGCACGTTACTTTGAGTTAGGTTACGTTTGTTTTGGTTAGATTAGGTTAAGTATGGTATGGGCAGCTACGACTTGCGTGCTATACACTGTCATCCGGTGGATTCCTTTAATCTGCTCTGCTCTACCACGTTCGGCTTGGCTATGTGGAGGTCAGGAGCAATGGCGGCGCCGCGATATGTTGAGCTATGC
>NW_016960811.1:0-228 GCF_001483705.2 Eufriesea mexicana
TCCACGGGACAACAGTATACACCAGGAAAGTCAAAGCTATCCAAGCCCAACCCAGACGAACGTCTCGTAACCAAACGTTACTTAACCAAACCTAACGTGCCGCGACCGCTACATCTGGTCTTCCCAGAGCCAAGCAGAAGGCATAAGAGTAGTGGAAAGGGCAGAAACCCATAGAACTCCACTGCATTGCACAGTAGTCAAATACACCAGGTCCGAACCTAACCGAAA
>NW_016960812.1:0-1050 GCF_001483705.2 Eufriesea mexicana
CGCTTGGTTTCGTTACGTTTGGTTATGTTAGGGAATGATAGCTTTGACTTTTGTGCTATACGTTGCTATACGTTGATTTCCTGCGCTCTTCTGTGCTCTAGTACGTTCAGCATGGCACTGGGCAGGACAGAAATGGCGGAGTTGGCACGCAAGGTTGAGTTAGGTTACGATTGGTTGAATAATGCTTGGGTAGGTAATGCCAGGGTAGCTCCGACTTTTCTTCTATACACTGCGATTCTATGGACTTCTGCGCTGTGCTCTCCTCTATTATGATCTGCTTGGCTCGGTCGAGGCCTGCGATACTGGTCGGAGTTCGTTAGAGTTTGGTTAGTTTAGGTTGGGTTGGGCTAGGTAAGGTTAGCTATGATATATGTGCTCAACACTGATGTTCGATGTACTTCTGTGTTCTACGGTGCTCTATCATATACTACTTGTCTCTGGGGAAGCCAGCAATAGTGTTCGCGGCACGTAAGGATTAGTTATTCTATGTTTGGTTGTGAGGTTCGGACGTGTTTCGCTACAGTAGCTTTGACTTTTCTGCTATACACTACACTTCGGCCGATAACTGCGCGCTGCACTGCTCTAATAGGATATGCTTGTCTCTGGGGAGGCCAGCAATAGCGGCCGTGGCATGTTTGATTGCGATATGCTACGTTTAGTTAAGTTTGGTCAGGATGGCTTTAAGTTTTGTGCTGTACACCGCCATACGGTGGATTTCTCCACTCTGCCGTGCTCTAGTATATTCTGCTTGGCTCATGGGATTCCAGCAATAGTGGTCAGGGCGCGTTAGGTCGAGTTAGTTTACGTTTGGGTGTGTTACGTTTGGCTATGTTACGACATGCTACTTTGACTTATGTGCCATACACTGCTATTCGGAGGAATTCTGCACAGTGAGCTGCTCCAACATGCTCTGCTTAACTATGTGGTTGTCAGTAATAGTGGACTCATCTCGTTAGGTTAGGCTAGGTAACTTAATATTGGGTTAGGTTAGGAAGGTTTGGTTATGATTTCTTTGACTTTAGAGCTATACACTGCTGTTCGGGACATTTG
>NW_016960813.1:0-582 GCF_001483705.2 Eufriesea mexicana
GGCACGTTAAGCTGAGTCATGGTACGTTAGCTTATGACCTGTTGGGTTGGGTTAGGCTTGGGGAGATTTGACTTTTCAGATGCACCCTGCGAATATTTGGATTTCTGCGTTCTGCTCCCCAGCAACATTTTGCGCTTGTCTCTGTGGAGGTCAGCAATAGTGGTAACGGCACGATAGGCTTAGTCGGGTTACGTTTGGTTATGTTACGTTTGGCTGAGTTTGGAGGGGATTGCTTTGACTTTAGTGCTACATGTTGCTATTAGGATGATTTCCGCTCCCTACAGTGCCTTAATATATTCAGCTTGGCTCTGAGGAGGCCAGCAATAGTAGTCTCGGCACGTTACGTTGAGCCAGGTTACGTTCGGTTAGGCTGGTTTAGGCTAAGTTTGACCGGGACAGCTTTAACGTTTGTACTCTACACTGCTATTCTGTGGATGTCTGCGCCCTACTGCTATCCAGTATGTCCTGCTTGGCTCTGGCTAGTATAACAATAGCGGCGACGGCACGATAGCTTATGTCAGGCTATGTTTGGCTATGTTCTGTTGGTTCGCGTTAGGCTTGGCTATCTTTGACTTTTGAGAT
>NW_016960814.1:0-1590 GCF_001483705.2 Eufriesea mexicana
ATTCTATTGGCGTGCTATAGCCATTGCAGTGCTATAGAATCTGCATGGAAAATTCAATTTTAATGTCATTTTCGACTAATATCGTGTTGAGCCAACTCCCTTGTATACGTAAGGAGGTAGAATTCTATTGGCGTGCTATAGCCATTGCAGAGCTATAGAATCCGGCTGGAAAATTCAATTTTATAGACATTTTCGACTAATATCTTGGTGAGCTAATTTTCTTGCGTAAATAAGGAAGAATGATTCCATTGGCGTGATATAGCCATTGCAGAGCTATACAATCCGGCTGGAAAATACAATTTTATCGATATTTTCGACTAATATAGTGGCGAGCTAACTGTCTTGCATAAATAAGGAGGAAAGATTCGATTGGCCATCTATAGCCATTCTAATGCTATAGAATCTGGCTGGAAAGTTCAACTTTATTGAAATTTTCGACTAATATCGTGGTGAGCTAGCATTCGTGCATAAATATGGAGGAAAGATTCTATTGGCTTGCTGTAGCCATTACATTGCTATAGGATCTCGTTGGAAAATTCAATTTTATTGACATTTTCGAGTAATATCGTGGTGAGCTGACTTTCTTTCATAAATAAGGAGGAAAGATTCTATTGGCGTGCTATAGCCACAGCAATGCAATATAATCTTGCTGGAAAATTCAATTTTATTGACATTTTCGAGTAATATCGTGGTGAGCTAACTTTCTTGCTTAGATAAGGCGGAAAGATTCCATTGGGGTGCTATAGCCATTGCAAAGCTACAGAATCTGTCCGGAAAATTCAATTTCATTGACAATTTCGACAAATATCGTGGTCAGCTATCTCTCTTCCATAAATATGGAGGAAACAATCCAATGGCGTACTATAGCCATTGGAATGCTATATAATCTGGCTGGAAACTTCAATTCTATTGACATTTTCGACTAATATCGCCGTGAGCAAATTTTCTTGCATAGATAAGGAGGAAAGATTCTTTTGGCGTGCTATAGCCGTTGCGATGCTCTAGAATCTGCCTGGAAAATTCAATTTTATTGACATTTTCGACTATTATCGTGGTGTGCTAATTTTCTTAGGTAAATAAGGGGGAGAGATTCTGTTGGCGTGCTATAGCCTTTGCAATGCTATAGGAACAGGCTGGAAAATTCAATTTTGTTGGCATTTTCGTCTAATATCGTGGTGAGCTGACTTCCTTCCATATTTAGGAGGAAAGATTCTATTGGCGTGCTATAGCCATTGCAAAGCTATAAAATCAGGCTGGAAAAATTCAATTTTATTGACATTTTCGACTAATATAGTGGCGAACTAACTTTCTTGCATAAATGAGGAGGAAAGACACTATTGGCGTGCTATAGCCATTGCAGTGGTTTCGAATCTGGCTGGAAAATTCAATTATATTGTCACTTTCGATTAATATCGTGGTGAGCTAACTGTCTTGCATAAATAATGAGGAAGGATTCCTTTGACGTACTGTAGACGTTGCATTGCTACAGGATCTGGATGGAAAATTCTATTTTATTGACATTTTCAACTAATATTGTGGTGAACTAACTTTCTTGCCTAAATAATGGGGAAAGTTTCTATTGGAGTGTTA
>NW_016960815.1:0-231 GCF_001483705.2 Eufriesea mexicana
AAGCTATAACAGATTATAGATCTTGATCAGCCCTATTCTCTGGCAAGTAGATGGCTGCAATTGAGATTGAATTGAAGGAAGTAGGCGATCTATTCACCAAGCTATAAGAGGTTACAGATTTTGAATAGACCTATTCTGTGGCGAGCAGATGGCTGTACTTGCCATTGGATTGAAGGCGTTAGGCGATCTATTCACCAAGTTAAAACAGGTTATAGATTTTGAATAGACCTA
>NW_016960815.1:301-518 GCF_001483705.2 Eufriesea mexicana
TTTGAATAGACTTATTCTCTGGCAAGTAGATGGCTGTACTTGCCATTGGATTGAAGGCGTTAGGCCATCTACTCACCATTCTACAGCAGGTTATAGATTTTGAACAGACCTATTCTTTGGCAAGTAGATGGCTGTACTTGCCATTGGAGAGAATGCGTTAAGTGATCTATTCACCAAGCTATAACAGGTTATAGACTTTGGATAGAAAAATTCTCTG
>NW_016960816.1:0-422 GCF_001483705.2 Eufriesea mexicana
AATGGCAAGTACAGCCATCTACTTGCCAGAGATTATGTCTATTCAGAAACTATAATCTGTTATAGCTTGGCGAAAACGGCGCTTAACGCCTTCAATCCAATGGCATGTACAGTCATATACTTGCCAGAGAATAGGTCTATTCAAAATATATAATCCGATACAGCTTGGTGAATAGATCGCCTAACGCCTTCAATTCAATGGCAAGTACAGACATCTACTTGCCAGAAAATAGGTCTATGCAAAATCTATAACCTGCTATAGCTTGGTGAATAGATCGCCTAACGCCTTCAATTCAATGGCAAGTAGAGTCATCTACTTGCCAGAAAGTAGGACTATTCAAAATCTATAACCTGTTATAGCCTGGCAATTAGATAGCCTATCGCCTTCAATCCAATGGCAAGCACAGCAATCAACTTGCCAGA
>NW_016960817.1:0-254 GCF_001483705.2 Eufriesea mexicana
TCGGCACGTAGGGATGAGTTAGGCTGCGTACGGTTATGTTACGTTTGGTTAGGTTGGACAGGGCAGCTTTGATTATTGTGCTATACACTGTTGTACGGTGGATTTCTGCGATCCATAGTACTCTAATGGGATCTGCTTGGCTCTGGGGAGGCCTGCTTCTCTTGTCCCGGCAAGTTAGACTGAGCTATGTTACGTTTTGCTTGGGTTTGTTCGGTTATGCCTGGAAACTGTAGCTTCGACTATTGCGCTGTACA
>NW_016960817.1:269-515 GCF_001483705.2 Eufriesea mexicana
CTGCGATCTGCATTGCTCTGATATCCTCTGATGTCTATGGGAGGCCAGTGATATTGGACGTCGCACGATTGGATGTGTTACGTTACGCTAGGTTAGGTTACGTAAGGTATCGTTTTGTCCGAATGGCTCCGACTTTTATGCTATGCACCGCTATTCGGTGGCTTTCTGCACTCTACATTGCTCTTATATGCTCCGCTCGACTTCCGGCATGCCAGTAACGTGGGTCGAGGCACGTTCGGCGGAGTT
>NW_016960818.1:0-615 GCF_001483705.2 Eufriesea mexicana
TATTGACATTTTCGATTAATATCGTGATGAGCTAGCATCCTGTCATAAGTATGGAGGATAGATACGTTTGGCGTGCTATACCCATTGCAATGGTGTAGAATCTGGCCAGAAAATTCAATTTTATTGACATTTTCGACTAATATCGTGGAGAGCTAACATTCATGCATAAACAAGGAAGAAAGATTCTATAGGCGTGCTATTGGCATTGCAATGCCAAAGAATCTGGCAGGAAAAATCAATTTTGTTGACATTTTGGACTAATATCGTGGTGAGCTATCCTTCTTCCATAAATAAGTAGGTAACATACTTTAGGTTTGCTATACAAATTGCATTGTGGTAGAATCAGAATGAAAAGATCAATTCTATGACATTTTCGACTAAAATCGTGGTTAGCAAGCTTTTCAGCATAAGCAAGGAGGAAAGATCCTATTGACAAGATCCTTTTGGCGCGCTGTAGCCATTGCAATGCTGTAGAATCGGTCTGGAAAGTTCAATTTTATTAACATCTCCCATTATTATCGGGGTGAGCTATCTTCCTGGCATAAGTATGGCGGAAAGGTACATTTGGCGTGCTATAGCCATTGCAATGCTGTAGAATCAGGCCGGAAATTTCAA
>NW_016960819.1:0-3050 GCF_001483705.2 Eufriesea mexicana
TTTTTTGCTGTGCGCTGCTATTCGCTGGGTTTCTCCGCCCTACTCTGCTGAAATATGGCCTGCTTTTCTCTCGGAGGCCAGATATAATAGCCGCGGCAATTAAGGTAGTGTTATGTGACGTTTGTTTAGGTTATGCTGGCATGGGTTGTGTTTGGCTAGCTTCGACCTTTCTGCTATACACTGCCATTCTATTGACTTCTGCGCACCTCTCTCCCTTCATATGCGCTGCTGGCGACGGGGGGCAGCAACATTGGTACAGGCACGTCAGGTTGAGCTATATTACGTTTGGTTTTGTTAGATTCGGTCAGGTTAGGGCGGGATATCTATGACTTTTGAGCTATACGCTGATCTTCAGTGTATATCTGCGCACTACTTCGTTCTAATGTGCTCTGCCTGGCTTTGGCTAGGACATCAATAGCGGTCTCGGCACGTTACTTCGAGGTAGGTTACGTTTGGTTACGTCAGGATTGGATAAGTTGGAAAAGGGTAGCTTAAACTATTGTGCCATTCACTGCAATCCGGTGGATTGCTGCGTTCAACTGCGCTGTCATATGATCTTCTCGTTGCAAGGGAGTCCAGCAACCATGTTCGTGGCACGATAGGTTGTGCTAGGTTACGTTTGGTTAGGTTAGATTCAGCAAAGTGTGGTTGGGACGGCTTCGACCTGCTGCTATACAGTGCTACCTGTTGGGTTTCTGCGCTCTACTGTGATCTAATGTACCCTTCATTGCGCTGGGAATCCTCGAAATTGTGGCCGCGGCGCGATAGGACGTGATATGTTAAGTCTGGTTAGGTTAGGTTTGTTTGGGTTAGGTTGGGATATCCTTGATTTTCGTACGGTACACAGGCGTTCTATGGGCATCTGCGTTCTACTCTCCTCTTCCGTCTTCTCCGCTATACACTGCGATTCTATGGATTTCTTCCCTCTACTCTCTTCTAACATTTCCCGCTTTGTTCTGGGGAGGCCATTAATAATGGTCCCGTCAAGCTAGGTTTATATTGGCTACGTTTTGTTATGTTACGTTTGGTTAGGTTAGGATATTAAAGCTCAGACATTTGCGATGTACACTGCTATCCGGTGGATTTATTCTCTCTACTGTGCTCTGATATGCTCTGCTTGGCTCTGTGAAGCCCAGCAATGCTGGTCTCGGCGCGACAGGTTGAGACATGTTATGTTAGATTCGGTTAGGATATAATTGCTTAGACTTTTGTGCTATACACTGCTCTTCATGGTTCCTGTTCTCCACACTGCTATACTACACTCTGCTCGGCTGTCGGGATGCCTGCAATAGTAATCACTGCTCGGTAGGTTGTGTTAGAATACGTTCGGTCAGGGTTACGTTATGCACCGTTGGGTTAGCGTCGCTTTGACATTGGTGCTGTACATTACAATTCCATGGACCTCTGCGCTATACTGTGCGCTATTACACTCTGCTTGTGTCTGGGGACACCAAGTACTGGTCGCGGCATATAGGGTGGGGTGACGTTCAGTTCGGTTAGGCTAGGTTTGGATGGGTACGTTGGGGTAGCCTCGACTTCTTTGCTATATACTGCTGTTCGGGCGAGTTCAGCGTCCTACATTGCTCTGCCAAACTCTGCTTGGCCCTCGTGAGGCCCGCAGTTGCGGCCGTGGCACCCCAGGTTCGATTACGTTACGTTCGGTTATGTTACGTTTGGTCAGGTTAGGAAATGATAGCTTTGACTTTCGTGCTGTACGCCGCTGTTCGGTGGATTTCTGCACTCTACTCTTCTCCAATACGCTCTGCTTGGCTATGCAGATGCCGGCAATAGTGGTCTCCGCACGTTGGGTTGAGTTAGACTGTGTTCGTTTGTGTTAGGTTATACTGGGTTAGGCTGGGATATCTATGATCATTGTACTACACACTGCAATTCTATGGTCTCCTGCGTCCTATTGTGCGCTATCACGCCCTGCTTGCCTGCGGGAACGCCAGAAATTTGTGGTCAGTGCACGTTAGGTTAAGTTATGTTCCGTTTGGTTAGGTAAGGCTTGGCTAGGTTTGGATGCGATAGCTTTGACTTTTGTCTATGCACTTCTATGCGTTGGACTTTTGAGCTCTACTGCGCTCTAATATGATCTGCTTGGCTTTGGGGGGGGGGCGCAATAGATTTCTCCGCTAGTTAGGTATAGTTATTCCACGTCTGGTTAGGTTATGTTTGGACATGTTAGGTTAGGATATTTTCGACTATTGTGATATACATTGCGGTACTGCGGGTTACTACGTTCTACGGTGCTCAAGTATATTCTGCTTAGCTCTGGGGTGGCTAGCAATGGTGGTCTCGGCACGTTAGAATGAGTTAAGGTACGTCCGACTGTGTCACGTGTAGTTACGTTAGGATAGGGAAAATTCGACTATTGTACTATGCACTGCGAATCAATGGACTTCGGCGCTCTACCCTCCTCTAATATGTTCCACTTAGCTCTGGCGATGGCAACTATATATGTCCCGGTGCGTCAAGATGAGTTAGGTTACGCATGGTTACGCTACGTTTGGTCAGGTTAGGACAGAATACCTTTGACTGTTGTGCTATACACAGCTATACGGTTGATGTCTGCGCTCTACTTTGCTCTAATGTGTTCTGCTTCGCTCTGGGGATACCAGAAGTAGTGGTCGCCGTATGTCTGTTTGAGATATGCTACGCTTGGATTGGTTGGGGTAGGCTAAGTTTGTTTCGGATGGCTTCTACCTTTGTGCTGCACGCTGCTATTCGGTGGATCTCTCCGCTCTACTGTGCTCTCATATGCGTGGCTTCGGGAGGACAGCAATAGCGATCTCTGCACGCTACTTTGAGTAATGTTACGTTCGGTTATGTCGCGGTTAGATAAGTTATTAACGGACAGCTGTATCCTTTGCGCTGTAGACTGCTTTCGTTGGTTTTCTGGGCTCCACTGTGCTCTAATGAATTCTGCTTGTCTCTCGGGAGGCGTGCAATAGAGGTCGTGGCACGTCAGGTTTAGTTAGGTTACGTTTGGATATTGAGGTTAGGCTATACTTGGTTAGGACAGCATTGACCTTCGTGCTATACCCTGT
>NW_016960820.1:0-829 GCF_001483705.2 Eufriesea mexicana
CTATTGCATTGCAATGACTAAAACACGCCAATGGTATCCTTCCTCCTTCTATTTGGGTGAAAGATTGCACACCACAATATTAGTCGATTATGTCAACAAAATTGAAATTTCCAGTCAGATTCTATTGCATTGCAACGGCTATAGCACGCCAGCAGGATCTGTCCTCCATATTTACACAAAAAAGGTTGATCGCCACGATATTAGTCGAAAATGACTATAAAATTGAAGTTTCCAGTATGTTTCTATTGCATTGCAACGGCTAAAGCACACCGATAGCATCTTTCCTCCTTATTTACGCAAGAAAGTTCGCTCACCACGATATTAATCATAAATGTCAATGAAATTGATCTTTCCGGTCTGATTCTATTGCAATGCCATGGCTATAATTATGGCACGGCAATAGTATCTCTCCTGCTTGTTTATTCGTGAAAGTGTGTTCACCACGATATTAGTCGAACATGTCATTGAAATTGAACTTTCCGGTCAGATTCAATCGCAATGCAACGGCTATCGCACTCCAATAAGGTCTTTCCTCCTTATTTATGCAAGAAGGATGCTCTCCACGATATTAGTTGAAAATGTCAAAAAGATTGAACTTTCCAGTCAGAATCTATTGCGCTGCAATGGCTAAAACACGCCAATAGTAATCTTCCTCCTTATATTTTGATGAATGTTTGCACACCACGATATTAGTCGAATATGTCAATAAAATTGAAATTACCAGTCAGATTCTATTGCACTGCAACGGCTGTAGCACGCCAAAAGTATCTGTCCTCCATATTTACGCAAAAAAGGTTGATCGCCTCGATATTAGTCGAAAATGCCTATA
>NW_016960821.1:0-245 GCF_001483705.2 Eufriesea mexicana
TGGGTTAGGGTGTCATTCGCTCTTGTGCTGTACACTGCAATGCGGTGGATTACTGCGCTCTACAGTACTCTAGTATATTCCGCTTGGCTCTAGGAAGGCTAGCAATAGTGGTCGCGGCACGTTACCTTGAGCTATGTTTCGTTTGGCTCTGTCACAGTTTGGTAGGTTAGGAAGGGGTGGCCTTATCTATTGTGATATACACTGCCATTCGGTGGATTTGTGCGCACAACTGTGATCTAATGTTT
>NW_016960822.1:0-1290 GCF_001483705.2 Eufriesea mexicana
GCAGTGTGTAGCACAAAAGTCAAAGATATCCTTTCCTTATCATACCAAACGCGCCGCGGACAGTATTTCTGTCCTTCCCAGAGCAAAGCAGAACACATTAGAGCACACTACAGCGCAAAAATACACCGAATACAGGTGTACAGCGCTAATGGTGGAGACACCGTTTCCTAAACCTGCAAATCCAAGCATGACCAGACGTAACATAACTCAAGATAACGTGACCCGACCACTATTGCTGGCCCAACGATAGTCGAGCAGAGCATATTATATCATTGCAGAGCGCAGAAATTCAACAAAGAGCCGTGTATAGCGCAAAAGTCGAAGCTATCCCAACGTTACCAGACCAAACGTGACAACCAAACGCAACATATCTCAACCTTACGTGTCCAGAATACTATTGCTGGCCTCCTCGGAGCCAAGCTGCACATATTAGAGGAGGGTAGAGCGCAGAAACGCATAGAACGGCAGTGCATAGCACGAAACTCAAAGGTACCCTAACATAACACCAGCAAACCTAACCTAACCAAACGTAACATACTCCAACCTAACGCGACGCGGCAAAGATATCTGGAAATCCCGTAGCAAAGCAGGGAATATTAGATAAAAGTAAACCGCAGAAATCCACCGAATTGCGGTGTACAGCACGAAAGTACATCTATCATATCCTAACCTAACCGAACATAACATAACAGAACGTAACGTGCCTCAGACTGACGTACCGAAACCAATACTGCTGGCCCCCCCAATGGTCTAGCAGAATACACTTGAGCACAGTAGAGTGCAGAAAGCCAGCGAATAGCAGTGTATAGCACAAAGGTTAAAGCAACCTGACCAAACATAGCACAACATGACATTCGCAAAGTTGACATGAATCAGACAAACGTGCCACGGCCACCATTCCTGGCCTCCCCAGGGACAAGCGGATGAGAGTAGAGGAACACAGAGCGCAAATGTCGACCGAATAGCCGTGTATAGTACAAAAGTCGAAACCATCCCAAACAAACGTAACGTAACCCAACATATCGTGCCATGTTCGCTGTTGCTGGCCTCCCTAGAGACAAGCAGATGCTAGTGGAGCTATACAGTGTACAGATATCAACCGAATAGCGTTGTACAGTACAAAAGTCGAAGTTACCCGTAACAATCTTATCCTAACATAGCCAAGCCGAGCTTAACCTATCTCAATCTAATGTAAAGAGGCCACCATTGCTGGCTTCTCCAGTGTCGAGGAGAGTACAGTAGAGCAACGCAGAGCGCAGAAATACAACGAATGGCTGCGAAGAGCACAAA
>NW_016960823.1:0-906 GCF_001483705.2 Eufriesea mexicana
TTGAATAGACCTATTCTCTGGCAAGTAGACGGCTGTACTTGCCATTGGATTGATGGCGTAAGGGGCCCTATTCGCCAAGCTATAACAGTTTATAGATTTTTAATAGACCTAATCTCTGGCAGGTTGATGGCTGTACTTGCCATTGGATTGAAGGCGTTAGGCGATCTATTCGCCAAGCTGTGGCAGCTTATAGATATTGAATAGACTTATTCTCTGGCAAGTAAATGGCTGTACTTGCCATTGGATTGAAGGCGTTAGGCGATCTATTCGCCAAGCTGTGGCAGCTTATAGATATTGAATAGACTTATTCTCTGGCAAGTAAATGGCTGTACTTGCCATTGGATTGAAGGCGTTAGGCGATCTATTCGCCAAGCTGTGGCAGCTTATAGATATTGAATAGACTTATTCTCTGGCAAGTAAATGGCTGTACTTGCCATTGGATTGAAGGCGTTAGGCGATCTATTCGCCAAGCTGTGGCGGCTTATAGATTTTGAATAGACCTATTCTCAAGCATGAAGGTGGCTGTACTTTCCATTGGATTGAAGGCGTTAGACGATCTATTCACCAAGGTATAAAGGGTTATAGATTTTCAATAGACCTACTACCTGGCAACCAGATGGCTGTTCTTTCCATTCGATTGAAGGCGCTAGGCGATCTATTCACCGAACTACAGCAGACTATAGATCTTCAATAGAGCTATACTCTGGCAAGCAGATGGCTGTACCTGAAATTGTATTGAAGGCGTTTGGCGATCTAAAAGCTATAACGGGTTATAGATTTCGAATAGACCTATTCTATGGCAACTCGGCGGCTGTACTTGCCATTGGATTGAAGGCGTAGGGCGATCTATTCACTAAGCTATAACAGATTATAGATTTTCAAGGTACATATTGTCTGGCAGGAAGA
>NW_016960824.1:0-501 GCF_001483705.2 Eufriesea mexicana
CTAATATCGTGGTGAGCTAATTTTCATGCATAAACAAGGAGGAAAGATTCTATTGGCGAGCTGTAGCCATTGCTACGCTTCAGAATGTGACTGGAAAGTTCAATTTTATTGACATATTCGACTAATATCGTGGTGAGCTAACTTTCGTGCTTAAATATGGAGGAGAGATTCTATTGGTGTGCTATAGGCATTGCAAAGCTATAGAATCGTCCTGGAAAATACAGTTTTATTGACTTTTTCGACTAATATCGCGGTGAGCTAACTTCCTTGCACTAATAAGGAGGAAGTATTCTATTGGTGTGCTATAGGCATTGCAAAGCTATAGAATCGTCCTGGAAAATACAGTTTTATTGACTTTTTCGACTAATATCGTGGTGAGCAAACTTTCGTGCATAAATATGGAGGAGAGATTCTATTGGTGTGCTACAGCCATTGCAGTCCTGTAGAATCCGACTGGAAAATACAATTTTATTGACTTTTTCGACTAACATCGGTGAGAGT
>NW_016960825.1:0-877 GCF_001483705.2 Eufriesea mexicana
CTTAAATAAGGAGGAGAGACTCAATTGGCGTGCTATAGTCGTTGCAATGCTATAGAATATCGCGGGAAAGTTCAGCTTTGATGACATTTTCGACTAATATCGTGGTGAGCTAAGTCTCTTGCATAAATAAGGAGGAATTATTCTGTTGGTGTCCTATAGGCACGTCAAAGCTATAGAATCTGGCAGAAAAATAAAATGTTATTGACATTTTCGACTAATATCGTGGTGAGCTGACTTCCTTGCATAAGTACGGAGGGAAAATTCTTTTGGCGTGCTATAGCCATTGCAATGCTATAGAATCTGCATGGGAAATTCAATTTTATTTACATTTTCTACTAGTATCGCGGTGAGCTAACTTTCTTACATAAATATGGAGGAAAGATTCTCTAGGCGTGATATAGTCTTTGCAATGCTATAGAATCTGGCTGGAAAGTACAATTTTATTGACATTTTCGACTGATATCGTGGTGAGCTAACTTCCATGCATAGGTAAGGAGGAAACATCCTTTTGGCGCGCTATTGCCACTGCAATGCTATAGAATCTGGCAGGAAAGTTCAATTTTATTGACAGTTTCAACTAATATCGTGTTGAGATATCTTTCTTGCATAAAGAAGGAGGGTAGATTTTATTGGCGTGCGATAGCCATTACATTTCTAAAGTATCTTCCCGGAAAATTCAATTTTATTGCCGTTTTCAACCAATATCGCGGTGAGCTAATTTTACTACATATATAAGGCGGAAAGATTCTATTGGTGTGCTATAGTCATTCCAATGCTATAGAAATCTGTTGTCGTGCTATTGCCATTGCAATGCTATAGAATCTGCATGGGAAACTCAATTTTATTGACATTTTCGACTAATATCGCGGTGAGCTAT
>NW_016960826.1:0-1822 GCF_001483705.2 Eufriesea mexicana
AGGTTACGTCAGGATATGTTTGACTTTTGTGCAATACACTTCAGCGCAGTGGATATATGCGCTCTACTGTGGTCTGGTATATTCTGCATGACTCTGGGCAGGCCAACAATAATTGTCTCGTCATGTTAGGTTGAGTTTCGTTGCGTTCGGTTATGTTACGTTTGGCTGGGTCAGGTTAGGCTACTTAGACTTTTGTGCTTTTTACTGCTATACGGTGGATATCCGCGATTAAATGTGCTCTAATATGCTCTGATTGGCTCTTGGGAGGCCAACAATGGTGGTCTCTGCGCGTTAGGTTTCGTTAGGCTACGTTTGATTAGGTTGTGTTAGGCTAAGTTAGGTTAGGATGCCATTGACTCTTCTC
This sequence comes from Eufriesea mexicana, assembly GCF_001483705.2. Classification (NCBI taxonomy): domain Eukaryota; kingdom Metazoa; phylum Arthropoda; class Insecta; order Hymenoptera; family Apidae; genus Eufriesea; species Eufriesea mexicana. The sequence continues at coordinate 365 of NW_016960826.1, forward strand.
CTATACACTGCAATGCGGTGGACCTCAGCGCTCTATTGTGCAGTAGCATATTCTGCTTGGCTCTGGAGTGGCCTGCAATCGTTGTCGGGGCACGTTAGGTTTTGATATGTTACGTATGGTTAGTTCAGGTTGAGTTAGGTTTGGTCATGTTATCCTTTACCTCTGTGCTGCACACTGTTGTTCGGTGGATTTCAACGCTCCACATTGTTCTACCGTACTCTGCACGGCTCTGGGGTGGGCTGTACAAGTTGTCTCCTTATGTTAGCTGGAGCTTCGCTGCGGTTTGTTACGTTCCGTTTGTCCGCGATGGGTTATGATAGCTTTGACTTTCGTGTTATACAGTGTTATTCTGTGGTCTTGTGCGCTCTACTGCGCTCTACCGTATTCTGCATGGCCCCGGAGCGTCCTACAATAGTGGTTGCGTCACGTTAGTTTCAGTTACGTTACGTTCGGTTATGCTACGTTTGGCTAGGTTAGAAGGGGCTTGCTATGGCTTCTGCACTACGCACTGCTTTTCGGGGGAATCCTCTACTCCACTGTCCCCTAATATATTCAGCTTGGCTCTTGGAGGGCCGCCGAAGCTGGTGTAGGCACGATGCGTCGTGTTAGGTCAGGTTTGGTTACTCTCGGTTGTGTCAGGTTAGGTCTGGATATCTTTGACTTTTGTGCTATACAATGCTATTTGTTGGCTTCCTGCTCTCTACTTTGCTGCAGCATGTTCAGCTTGAATCTGGGGTGGCCTGCACGTGTGGTCTCGGCACGTTTAGTCAAGTTTGGTTACGTTTGGTTATATTAAGTTTGGACAGGTTAGGGCAGGGTAGAATTGACTTTTGTGCCATATACTACCTTTCGGTGGATTTTTACGCTCCAGGTTGCTGTACTATTCTCTGCTGAGCTCTGCCGATGCCAGGAATACTTGTCACGACACTATAGTATGTGTTAGATTTCGTTTGGTTAGGTTATGTTTGTTTGGGTTAGGTGTGGATAGCTTTGACTTTCTTGGCTTAGACCGTTATTCGGCGGATCTCTGCGCTCCACTATGCTCCATAATACTCTGCTCGGCTCTGGTGAAGTCAGCAACAGTGGTCGCTGCAAGTTAGGCTGTGTTAGGTTACATTTGTTTATGCTACGATTAGATACGTTAGGAGAGGGTAGCTTTGGCTTTTGTGCTGTACACTGCTACTCGGTGGATATCTGTGCTCCACCATGATCTCGTATGTTCAGCATGGCCCTGGCAAAGACAGCAATAGTGGTCTTGGCATGTTATGCTGTGGTAGGCAAAGTTTGGTTGGGCTAGGTTTGGTAGGTTAGGCTAGGATATCTTCGACTTTTGTGCTATACGCTGCTACTCGAAAGATACCTGTGATCTGTATCGCTCTACAAGCGAGTGCTCGACACTCGCGATGCCAGTAATTATGGTGGCGGCACGTTAGGTTGTGTTAGAATGCGTTCGGTTTG
>NW_016960827.1:0-2110 GCF_001483705.2 Eufriesea mexicana
CCCATCCATTCATCTACCCGCACATCGATACAGACATACATCTGTCCTTCCATACATCCATCCGTTCATTCATCCATCCATCCATACAAACTTAGATCCATACATCCATACATCCATGCATACATATATCCATACATCCATACATACATGCATCCATACATCCACACATCCATACATCCATACATCCATACATCCATACATCCAAACATCCAACCATACATCCATACGTTCATACATCCATACATCCATAAATCCATCCATCTGTACATTCATCCATCCGTTCATACATCCTTCCGTACATCCATCCATCCATTCATCCACCCATCCATACATCAATCGATCCATACATCCATACAGATATCCATCCATCCATCCATCCATACATCTATACATACATCAATAAATACATCCATACAAACACAAATACATTCGTACATACATACACCCAAACGCACATCCATACATACATCCATCCATACATCCACACGTACATTTATACACACATCCATACATACATCCATAGATAAATCCTTATATACATCCGTACACACATCCTTACATCCATCCACACATGCATCCATTCATCTGTACATCAATACAACCATCCATCCATATATGCTGCCAACTACACATACATCCACCCATAAATCCATCCACCCTTACACCAATAAATCCATACATCCATACATCCATACATATATACATCCATACATCCATACTCCCATCCATTCATACATCCATCCATACATACGTCCATACACATGTACATCCATATATCCATACATCCGTGCATAAATCCATGCATAAATGCATCCATCCAAGCATCCACTCATCCGTCCATACATCCATGCATTCATTCATCCTTCCATAAGTTCATCCATCCATACATACGTCCATCCATACATCCATCCATCGATACATACATACATACATCTATACATGCATCCATACGTTCATCCGTACATACATCCATGCATACATGCATCCATACATCCACACATCCATATATCCATAAATCCATCAAACCGTACTTCCATCCATCGATACATCCATCCATCTATACACCCATACAAAATTCAACACAAACATCCATCCATCCATACATCCATACATATATACACCAATACATCCACACATCCGTACATCCGTACATCCGTACATCGATACATCCATACATCCATACATCCATACACCCATACATCCGCACATCAATACATCCTTGCAAATATACATCCATACATCCATACATCCGTACACCCGTCTATCCATACCTCAATCCACCCACACATATATCCATCCATACATCCATGCACCGATGCGTCCTTCCATCCATGCATTCATACATACATCCCTACATACATCCATACATACACTCATACATACATACATCCATAGATGAATACATACACCCACGCATACACCCATACACACGTCCATACATACATGCATACATACATCCACACATACAGCCATACACAAATCCATAAATACATCCATACAACCATCCATACATACATCCATGGATATATCCATACATACATTCGTACATGAATCTATAGATACGACATTCCATCTATCCATGCATCCGTTCTTCCACCAATCCATTCACACATCCTTCAGTTCATCCACCCATCCATTCATCCACCCGCACATCGATACAGGCATACATCTGTCCTTCCATACATCCATCCATTCATACATCATCCCACCCATACATCCATCGATCCGTACATCCATACGTCCGCACATCCATAAATCCATCCATCCATCCATCCATCCAGCCATACATATACCCATACATACATCCATACATCCATCCATAAATCCATCCATCCATACAAACATACATCCATACATCCATACATCCACGCATACATATATCCATACATCCATACATACATACATCCATACATCCATACATCCATACGTTCATACATCCATACATCCATAAATCCATCCATCTGTACATTCATCCATCCGTTCATACATCCTTCCGTACATCCATGCATCCATTCATCCACCCATCCATACATCCATCGATCCATAAATCCATACACCTATCCATCCATCCATCCATCCATACATCCATACATACATCAATACATACATC
>NW_016960828.1:0-437 GCF_001483705.2 Eufriesea mexicana
TTCTTACATCCATACATTCATACATACTTACATCCGTAGACGCGTACATCCATAATCCATACAACCATACATCCACCCAAGCATACATCGATCCATCCATACATCCATACATTCATACATCCATACATCCATAAGTCCATCTACCCACCCCTCTGTCCATCCTTACATCCATCAATCCGTACATCCATACATATATACATCCATCTATTCATACATCCATACGTTCATACATACGTACGTCCGTCCATCCACACAGCAATCCAGCCGTACATCCATCCATCCACACAACCATTCATCCATACATTCATCCATCCATACATCCATCTTTCCATACCTCCATCCATCCGTACGTCCACCCATCCATACTTCCATCTACCATATATACATCTATCCGTACTAGCACGCATTCATACATCCATCGCACCATACATCTATCC
>NW_016960829.1:0-366 GCF_001483705.2 Eufriesea mexicana
CCCTACCCGACCTAACCTAACCTAACCTAACCTAACCTAACCTAACCTAACCAAACCCAACCAAGCCGAACAACCGTAACACTACATAACCTAACCCATCCTTACCTAACCCGACATAGCCTAACCTAACCTAACCTAACCTAACCTAACCTAACCCAACCTAACCAAACCTAACCTAACATATCCAAATCTAATCTAACCTAGCCCAACCCAAACCAAACCAACCCAACCAAACGTAACCTAACCTAACCTAACCTTACCTAACCCAACCTAACCTAACCTAACCAACTTAACCTAACCAAACCTAACCTAACCCAAACTAACCTAACCCAAACTAACTAACTCAACCTAACCTAACCTAACCTA
>NW_016960829.1:4751-5098 GCF_001483705.2 Eufriesea mexicana
GAACCCAACCAAACTCAAACCATCCGAACCCAACCCAACCTAACCTAACCTAACCAAACGTAACCTAACCTAACCTAACCAGGCCTAACCTAAACTAAACCGACCTTACGAAACCCGACATAACCTAACCCATTCTAACCTAACCCGACCTTACCTAACCTTACCTATCCTAACCTAACCTATCGTAACCTAACCTAATCTAACCTTACCTAACCTAACCCAACCCAACCCAACGCAAACCAACGCACCGCAACCTAACCTGACCTAACCTATCGTAGCATAAACCGACATAACCTAACCTAATCCCACATGATGTAATCCGATCTAACCTAAACGAACCCAACTTA
>NW_016960830.1:0-990 GCF_001483705.2 Eufriesea mexicana
ATCCATCCAATCGTCCATCCATCCATTCACCCACCCATCCATCCATGCATCCGTCCATCCACTTTCATCATCATACTTTCACCCACTCTTCCGTCCAGGCGTCCATTCATTAATCCAGGGACACATACGTACATACATACATCCGTACATCCATACATTCATACATCCATACAAGCATACATCCCCACATACAGACATCCATACATCCATACATCCATACCGATATGCATTCATACATATATACCTCCATACAACCATACAATCATACACCCATCCATCCATACGTACATCCATCCATACATCCGTAGATTCGTACATCCATACATCCATCCAATCATCCACAAATACAACCATCCATCCGTCCCAACATCCATACATACGTACAACCGTACATCAATACAATCATACAACCATAGATCCATATATCCGTCCATCCATACCTCAATCCATCCACACGTCTATCCATCCATACATCCAACCACCGATCGCTCCATCCACTCATACATTCATACATACACCAATACATAGGTCCATATATGCACCCATATATACATCCCTCCATCCATCCATACATACATACACACATACATCCATACATTCATCCTTACATACATCCATACATACGTCCATACATACGTCAATACATACATCCATACATACATCCATGCAAACATACATATATGCATCCATACATACATGCATGCATTCATCCATACACACATACATACAAACGTCCATACATACATCCATACATCCATCCATCCGTACATCCATACTTCCATCCGTTCATCTACCCATCCATTCATCCACTCTTCCGTCCATCCTTCCATTCAAGCATACATCCATAGCATACATCCATACATCCATCGATCCATACATCCATGCGTTCATAAATCCATCCATCCTTACATACATCCATCCATTCACACTTCCACCCACCAATCCATACTTCCATCCACACATCCATACATACATCAATACATACATCCT
>NW_016960831.1:0-782 GCF_001483705.2 Eufriesea mexicana
ACAGAATTAAACGAAATAAGAAGGGGTAGTTTCTATTTAACATTCCAACTACTGAAGCAGTCAGGACGGTTACAAATTTTGTCTCACACATGCCTGTGGTAAAATTAATTTTCATTCTAATTAAAATAGTTTGGAAATGATCGAAGATGGATGGAAATTTTAGTAGATAGAATTAAACGAGAATTAACGAAACACGACACCTTCTGGATACAAGTTTAAAGCAGATATAGTCTGTTAATCTACACACCCCAGTTTATCAAACTCGGAACAATGTAACATAGTCTATTAGCCTATGCGGACTACCATAATCTATTCATTGCCACCCGATCACGTCAGATGCAAAATTCCAAACATAACTAATTCATACACCACGATGAAACCACACCTCTTATCCCTCATTCACACCCTCGGCCCAACCCAACCCTCGTGACTCGCTCGACAAAATTCCATCACATCCACAATAGAAATACATCGCACCGTACCCAGCCACGTCAACCCATCCTAACGACTTCCACGTCATTAAACAACCCCAGCAAAACCTAAGACCTACGAGCCCATAAGAAACCCAATTCGACTTACCAATAGCCGAAGAAGCATCAATCACAGAGCAAGCACAGCTCATAAACGCCTAATAGAGCTCTCGGGTACCCACGATCCAGCCAGAGATTCGCAAAATTCCCGTAATTAATCGAAGTCGAGTGTACCTCTAACGAACTACTAATGCAGTCTAAACAGAGCATCGTTTGATCCGTCCACGGGATAGCGAGCTGAAATCGACGGAA
>NW_016960832.1:0-840 GCF_001483705.2 Eufriesea mexicana
ATAGCCTATCCAAACGTTGGCTAGCCCAGCCTATTGTGCCGAGACCGCAATTGCTGGCCTCCCCAGAGCCAAGCAGAGCATATTAGAGCACGGTAGAGCGCAGAAATCCACCGAGTAGCAGTTAATAGCACAAAAGTCAAAGTTAGCCTAGGCCAACCTAACCAAGCATAACATATCTGAACCTAACATGCCTAGGCCATTGTTGCTGACCACCACGGAGGCAACCAGATTATACCATAGCACAGTAGGTCGCAGAAGCCCGTCGCATTCAAGTGCAAAGGGCAAATGTCAAAGTTATACTAACCTAACCTGACCTAACCCGACCTTACCAAACGTAGCATAACTCAGCACAACGTGCCGATGCCACTATTGCTTTTTTTGCAGAGCCAGGCTGGCGATATTAGAGCACCGTAGAGTGCAGAAATCCGCTGAATGTTAGTGTATAGCGCAAAGGTCAGCTACCATCTCCTAACGCAACCAGTCGTAACATTCCCTAACGTAACCTTACTAAAGGGCGCAGCGACCACCATTGCGCCCCCCCTCCCCCCCGGGGCAATGCAGAGCATATTAGCGGAGATTTGAGCGCAGAAGCCCATATAACGTCAGTGTATAGCAGAATGGTTGAAGATGCCCTAAACCGGATCCAAACTAAGCTAACCTAACAAAACGTTACACAACTCGTACGAAGGTGCCGAGGCCACTAGTGCCGACGCCCTAGAGACAAGCAGAGATCATTAGAATATGGAAGGACGCAGAAGTCCACCGAGTACCAGTTTGTATCACAAAAGTCAAAGCTATCCTAGCCTAACCAAGCCAAATGTAACATAATCAAGCGTAACT
>NW_016960833.1:0-2877 GCF_001483705.2 Eufriesea mexicana
GCTGAGTCAGGTTATGTCCGGCTAGGTTGGGTTAGGACATGTTTGGTTAGGGTAGCTTCTACATTTGTGCTGTACACTGCTATTGGATGTAATTCTGCGCTCTACTGCGCTTTAGTATGCTCTGCTTGGCTCTGGGGAGGGCAGGATTATCGGTATCTGCACGTTAGGTATATTTATGTTATTTTCGGTTATTTTCTGTTGCGTTTGGTTGGGTCTGAGTAGCATTGACTTTTCTGATATACACTGCGTCCATATGGGTTTCTGCGTTCTACTCTCTACTAAAGAGTTCTGCTTGCCTCTGTGGTGGCCAGCAATAGTGGTCGCGGCAAGTTAGGTTGAGAGAGGCTACGTGTGGTTATATTACGTTTTGGTAGGTTAGGAGGGCACAGCTATTGCTTTAGCGCTATAGTCTGCTATTAGGTGTACTTCTGTACCCCACAGTGCTCTAATGTTTTCAGCTTGGCTCTGTCATGGTCAGAAATAGTGGTCTCGGCTCGATATGGTGAGTCGGGTCACGTTCGGTTATGTTGGGTAAGGCTAAGCTTCGGCAGGATAGATTTGACTTTTGAGGTGCACAGAGCTATACGTTGGACTTCTGCGCTCTGGTATGCACCAGTATGTCCAGCTTGTCTCTGGGGAGGGCAAATGAAGCGGTCTCGGCAAGTTACTTTGGGTTATGTTACGTTTGGGTATGTTACGGTTGGTTATGTTTGGAGAGGATAGTCGGACTTTAGTGCTACTGTCTACGGTTGGGTGGATTTCTGCTCCATACTGTGCATTAATATTTTCGGCTTGGCTCTGGCAAGGCAAGGAAGCGTGGTCTCGACACGACAGTATGAGTTAGATTGCATTTGCTTACGTTACCCGTGGTTAGGTTAGGATAGGATAGCTTTCAATTTTGCGCTATACTGCTTCCGGTATGTTACTATGATCTTCATTGCTCTACTATTCTCTGCTCGTCCTTGGCAGCAAGAAATAGTGGCCTCTGCACGCAACTTTGAGTTAGCCGACGCTTCGCTAGGTTTGGTTAGCCTTTGTTAGGTTAGGGTAGCTTCATCTCTTCTTTGGATTTCTGCTCTCTGCTCTGCTTTGTCATATTCTGCTTGTCCCTGTGGACGCCAGCAATAGTCGTCGCGGCATGTATCGTTGAGTTGTGTTACGTTCGGTTAGGCTAGGTTCGGTTAGGATTGGCCAGGGTACCTTCGTCTTTTGTGATACAGACTGGAATGCGGAGGACTTCTGCGCGCCGCAGTGCTCTAGTATATTCTGCTCGGCTCTGTGGAGGCCAGCAATAGCGGTCTCGGCACGAAAGTCTGAGCTATGTCAGGTTTGGTTACGTTAGGAGACGATAGCTTTGACTTCAGCGCCATACGCTGCTATTCTTTGGATTCCTGCGCTCAGAGGCCAGCAATAGCGGTCTCGGCACGAAAGTCTGAGCTATGTCAGGTTTGGTTACGTTAGGAGACGATAGCTTTGACTTCAGCGCCATACGCTGCTATTCTTTGGATTCCTGCGCTCTACATTGCTCAACAGTACATTGCTCGAGTCTGGGGATGCCAGAAATAGTGGTCGTAGCACAATAGGCTGTGTTAGGTTACGTTTGATTTGGTTAGGTTGGGTAAGGTTAGGTTAGGGTATCTCTGATTCTTGTGTTGTACGTTGCTACACGGAGCATTTCTGCACCCTGTTGTGCTTGTCTCTAGGGTTACCGGCAATAGTGATCTCGCCAAGTCAGGTTGAGATAGGCTACGTTTTGTTGGGTTTTGTTGGAGATAGTTAGGCATGAGTGGATTCGAGTTTTCCGCTATACACTACGATTCTGTCGACTTCTGCTCTCTAATCTCCTCTAATATGTTCTGATTGTAATAGGGGATGCCAAGAATAGTGGCCTCGGCTCGGTTAGTCCTGTTAATCTACGTTTGGTTAGGTTATGTTGGGTAGCGTTAGGTTGTGATGCATTTGACTCTTCTGCCCTACGCTACTATCTGGTGGCTCTTTGCGCTCTACTGTGCTCCAGTTTATTGCGCTTGCCTCCGGGGAGGCCAGGAGCAGTGATTTCGGCACGTTATTTTGAGCTATGCTACGTTCCGTTTGGATAGGCTAGGTCAGGACATGTTAAGGTACCTTCGACTTTTGAGCTATTCACTATAATGCGGTGGATCTCTGCGGACTACTATGCTCTAGTACATTCTGCTTGTCACTGTAGAGGCCTGCAAAAGTGGTCCTGTCACGACAGGTTGAGTTATGTTACGTTTGGTTATGATACGTTTGTCAAGGTTAGGACAGACTACTTCGAGTCTTGTGCTATTCACGTCTATTCGGTGGAAGTCTGCGCTCTCATTTGCACTATTATTCTCTGCTTCGCGCTGCAGGGGCCAGCAATATGGGTCTCGTCACGTTTTGCTTGGTTACACTTCGTTTGGATACGTTGGATTAGGTCGAGTTAGGTCACGATATGTTTGAGTTTTGTGGTATACACTGCAATGCGGTGGATTTCTGTCCTCTGCTGTGTTCTAGTGTATTCTGCTTGGCTCTGGGGATGCCAGATATAGTGGAAGCGGCACGTTATGTTGAGCTAGGCTACGTTCGGTCATGATACGTATGGTGAGGTTAGGAAGGGATATTCTAGACTTTTCTGCTATACACAGCTATCCGCGGATTTCTACACCCTACATTGCTCTACTATACTCTTCTCTACTTCGGCGAGGGGAGCAATAGCGGTCGAGGCAAGCTAGGCTGTGATAGGTTACGCTTCGTTAGGCAAAGTTGGGAAAAATTTGGTTGGGATTGCTTTGACTTTCGTGCTGTACACAATAATTCGGTGGAATTCTGTGCTCTGCTGCGCTCTACAGTATTCGACATGGCTTTGGGGATGCA
>NW_016960834.1:0-902 GCF_001483705.2 Eufriesea mexicana
CCCCGAATTGCAGTGGATAGCACACAAGCCGAAGATATCCTACCAAACTAGCCTAACCTGTCGAAGCCAGTCGTAACATAATTCAACAAAACGTGCCGAGATCACTATTGCTGGCCTCGCCAGAGCAAATCAGAAATTATTGGATCACAGTAGAGCGCAGTTATCCGCGGACAGCAGTGTATACCACAAAAGTCTTATTTATCGTAACCTAACCTCACCCGACGTAACATATCCATACGCAACACAACACAACCTATCATGACGATACCACTATTGCTGGACCCGAATACAAGCGGAATGGACTGCAGCACAGTAGTGTGCAGTAATCGACCTCATTGCAGTGAGTAGCACAAAAGTTGAAGATATCAGAACTATACCTGGCCTAGCCTAACACACACGAACGTAGCATAGCTCAACATAACGTGCCGCGAACACTACTCCTGGCCCCCCTGATCCAAGCAGAATGTAGCAGAGCACAGTAGGTCATAGTAATCCACCGAATAACAGTGTACAGTGTGAAAGTCATTTTACCCTGTCCAAGCTTATCCTAACTTTACCTAACTAAACACAATTCTAACACATGCTGACGTGCCACGGCCACTGTTGCTCGCCTCCGCAGAGTCGAGCAGAGTATAGTAGAGCAGTGTATAGCGCAGAAATTTACCGAACAGCAGTGTATGGCGCAAAAGTCATACATACCCTGACATAACATGACCATACCTTACCTGTCCGAACGTTGTGTATCAAAGCATAACTTGCCGAGAAAACGATTACTGGCCACCCCAGCGCCAAGCAGCGCATAAAATCAAAGCATAACTTGCCGAGAAAACGATTACTGACCACCCCAGCGCCAAGCAGCGCATATTAGTGCGCAGTAGAGCGCAGAAAACCACCGAAAAGCA
>NW_016960835.1:0-568 GCF_001483705.2 Eufriesea mexicana
GAACAGCAGTGGTTAGCACAAGAGGCGAAGCTACCCTGTCCTAACCTAACCAACCTTAACATAGGCAAACGTAACGTATCACAACCTGCAGTGCTGCGACCACTATTGCTGGCCTCCCCTGAGCCAAGAAGAATTTAATAGAGGAGGGTAGAGCGCGGAAATCCATTGAGACGCAGTGAATAGGAGAGAAGTCAAAGCAATCCAAATCTAATCAAGACTGACATAACATAGCCAAAGGTAGGATGACACGCGACCACTATTGCCGGCCACACCAGAGTCGAACTGTGCATACTAGAGGACAGCAGATCGCAGAAATCCGCCGCTTTGCAATGTAGAGCACAAATGTCAGAAACATCGTAACCACACCTGAACTAACCCTACCTAACCGAACGTAACGTAACTTACACTAACGTCCGGAGACCACTATTGCTGGGATCCCCAGAGCCAAGCAGAAAGTATTAGGGCACAGTAGAGCGCAGAGGCTCAACGGACAACAGTTTATACCACGAAAGTCAAGGCAACGCAAACCTAACACATGATAACGTAACCTAACCGAACGCAGCCTAAA
>NW_016960836.1:0-839 GCF_001483705.2 Eufriesea mexicana
ACCGCATTGCAGTGAATAGTATAAAACCCGATGACATCCTGGCATATCCTGACCTAACATAACATCACCAAAAGTAGCATAACCCGAAATAACGTGCCACGGCCACAATTGTTCGCCGACCCAGAGTCGAGCAGAGTATAATAGAGCAATGTAGAGTGTAGAAGTCCACCGAATAGTGGCGTACAGCATAAAAGTCGAAGATATCCTTACCTAACCTGACGTAGCCTAGCCTAACCGAGCGTAGCATAGCTCAATGTAAGGTGCCGCGACCACTGCTTCGGCCTCCCCTGAGACAAGCAGAATGTAGTGGATCGCAGTAGATCACAGAAATACAAGAGAAACAGTGTATAGCACGAAAGTAGAAGATATACTAACCAAACGTAACCTAACCCAACCTAACCAATCGAAACGTAACTCAACCTAACGTCCGCAGCCACTATTGCTCCCATTTCCGCGGTCGAACGGAGTATAGTAGGGCAATGTAGAGCGTAGGAATCCACCGAATAGCAGCTTATGGGACAAAAGTGCAAGGAATCCTAACCGAGCTTGCCTAACGAAACTTAACGAAACGCAGCCTTACTCAACACAATGTGCCGAGACCACTATTACTGGCCAGCCCAGAGCCAAGCAAAGCATACTGTAGCACATGAGAATAGAGAAAAACACCGCAAGGCGGTGAATAGAGCAAAAGACAAGGTGTCCTATCCTATCCTACTCAAACGTGACGTAACCAAACGTAACATGACACAACCTAACACGGCGAGACCGCTACTTCTGGCCTCTACAAAGACAAGCAGAATGTACCAGAGCACAGTAGTGCGCTGAAACCAGCCGCATTG
>NW_016960837.1:0-218 GCF_001483705.2 Eufriesea mexicana
ATATTGAATTTTCCATCACGATACTATAGAATTGCAATGGCTATAGCTGGCCAATAGAATCTTGCCTTCTTATTTATGCAAGAAAGATACCTAACCACGATATTAGTCGAAAATGTCAATAAAATTGAATTTTCGAGGCAAATTCTTTAGCATTGCAATGGCTATAGCACGCCAATAGTATCTTTCCTCCTTATTTATCGAAGATAGTTAGCTCACCA
>NW_016960837.1:354-1456 GCF_001483705.2 Eufriesea mexicana
AGTCGAAAATGTCCATAAAATTGTACATTCCAGCTAGAATCAATAGCATTGCAATGCCTATAGCACGCCAATAGATTCTTACATCATTATTTACGCAAGAAAGTAAGCTCACCACGATATTAGTCGAAAACGTCAATAAAATTGAATATTCCAGCCAGATTCTATAGCACTGCAATCGCTATAGCACGCCAAGAGGATCTTTCCGCCTTATTTATGCAAGAAAGTTAGCTCACCACGATGTAAGTCGAAAATGTCACTGAAATTGAGGTTTCGTGGCATATTCTATTGCATTGCAATGGCTATTGCACGCCAATATAATCCTTCCTCCATATTTATGCAAGAAAGTAAGCTCACCACGATATTAGTCGAAAATGTCAATAAAATTGTATTTTCCATCGAGATACAATAGAGTTGCAATGGCTAAAGCAGGCCAAAAGATCCCTTCCTCCATATTTATGCAAGAAAGTAAGCTCACCACGATATTAGTCGAAAATGTCAATAAAATTGTATTTTCCATCGAGATACAATAGAGTTGCAATGGCTAAAGCAGGCCAAAAGATCCCTTCCTCCATATTTATGCAAGAAAGTAAGCTCACCACGATATTAGTCGAAAATGTCAATAAAATTGTATTTTCCATCGAGATACAATAGAGTTGCAATGGCTAAAGCAGGCCAAAAGATCCCTTCCTCCATATTTATGCAAGAAAGTAAGCTGACCACGGTATTATTCGAATATATCAATAAAATTGAATTTTCCATCAAGACACTATAGAATAGCAATGGCTATAGCTGGCCAATGGAATCTTTTATCCTTATTTTTGAAAGAAGGTTACCACACTACGACATTAGTCGAAAATGTCAATAAAATTGAATTTTCCAGACAGATTCTACAGAACTGCAATGGCTATTGCGCGCCAATAGATTATTGGCTCCTTACTTATGCAAGAAAGTCAGCTCACAACGACATTAGTGGAAAATGTCAATCAAATTGTATCTTCGAGCCAGATTCCGTATCACTGCAGTGGCTACAGCAGGCCAATAGAATCCTTCCTCCTTATTTATGCAAGAATGTAAGCTGACCACGGTATTATTCGAATATATC
>NW_016960838.1:0-335 GCF_001483705.2 Eufriesea mexicana
TAATACCGTGGTGAGATATCTTGCTTGCTTACGTAAGAAGGAAAAATTCTATTGGAGTGCTATTGCCACCGCAATGCAGACGTATCTGTCTGGAAAATTCAATTGTATTAACATTTTCGGCTAATATCGTGGTGAGATAACTTTCTTGCATAAACAAGGAGGAAAGATTATTCTGGCAAGGTATAACCGTTGCAATGATATAGAATCTCTCTGGAAAATTCAATTTTATTGACATTTTCGTCTGATATCGTTGTGAGCCGCCTTCCTTGCACAAGTAAGTAGGAAAGATCCTTTTGGCGTGCTATAGCCATTGCAATGCTGCAGAATCCGGCTGG
>NW_016960839.1:0-226 GCF_001483705.2 Eufriesea mexicana
TATAGCACGCCAATAGAATCTACACTGCTTATTTAGGCAAGAAGGGTAGCTCTCCACGATAATTGTCGAAACTGTCCGTAATATTGAACTTTCCAGCCAGATTCTATATCATTGAAATAACTATAGTACGCCTAAAGAATCTTTCCTCCTTATTTATGCAAGAAAGGCAGCTCACCACAATATTAAACGAAAATGTCAATAAAAATGAATTTACCAGCCGGATTCG
>NW_016960840.1:0-1970 GCF_001483705.2 Eufriesea mexicana
GCAATGGCTATAGCACGCCAGTAGTATATTTCATGCTTATTTATGCAAGTGTGGTTGCTCACCGTGATATTAGTCGAAAATGGTAATAAAATCGAACTATTCAAGCAAATTCTATGCAACTGCAGTGGCTATAGCATGTCAATGGAATCCTTCCTCATTATTTAGGCAAGTGGGATTGCTCACCACGGTTTTAGTCGGAAATGTCAATAAAATTATATTTTCCCGCCAGATTTTACAGCATTTCAATGGATATAGCACGCCAGTAGAAACGCCAGTAGAATCTTTCCTACTTATATATGCACGAAAGTTAGCCCACCACGATATTAGTCGAAAACGTCAATAATATTGAATTATCCAGCCAGATACTATTGCATTGCTATGGCTACAGCGCGCCAATAGTATTTTTCACGCTCATTATTCAAGTGGGTTTGCTCACCACGATATTTGTCGAAAATGTCAAGAAATTCGAATTTTTCTGGCAGATGCTATGGAATTGCAGTGGCTACAGCACGTCAATAGAATCTTTCCTGCTTATTTTCATAAGTGGGATTGCTCTCTGCGATATTAGTCGAAAATGTCAATAAAATTGAATTTATCAGCGAGATTCTATAGCATTGAAATGGCCATAGCGCGCAAATAGAATATTTCATCCTTATTTAAGCTACACAGATATCTCACCACGATACTAGTCGAAAATGTAAATAAAATTGAATTTTCCAGCCAGTTTCTGTTGCATTGCTATGGCTATAGCACGCCAATTATATCTATCGTCCTTATTAATGCAAGAAAGTTAGCTCACCACGATGTTAGTCGAAAAGGTAATTAAAATCGTATTTGCCAGACTGATTCTATAGCATTGCAATGGGTATAGCACGCCAGTAAAGTCTTTCCTCCTTATATATGCAAGAAAGATAAGTCGCCACGATATTAGACGAAAATGTCAATAAAATTGAATTTTCCAGCCAGATTCTATAGCATTGTAATGGCCATAGCGCGCCAATAGGATATTTCAGCCTTATTTATGCAATACATATATTTCTCCACGATATTAGTCGAAAATGTCAATAAAAATGTATTTTCCAGCCAGATTCCATATCATTTCTAGGGCTATAGAACGTCAATGGTATCTTTCCTCCTTATTTATGCACCAAAGTTAGCCTATCACGATATTAGTCGAAAATGTCAATAATATTGAATTTTCCAGCTAGATTCTATAGCATTGTAATGGCCAAATGGCGCCAATGTAATATTTCATCCTTATTAGTGCAATACAGTTATTTCACCACGATATTAGTCGAAAATGTCAATAAAAATTTATTTTCCAGCAAGATTCTACAGCATTACAATGGCTATAGCACGCCACTAGTATCTTTCCTCCTCATTTATGCACAAAAGTTAGCCCACCACGATATTAGTCGAAATCGTCAATAATATTTAATTATCCAGCCCGATTCTATGGCATTGCAATAGCTATGGCGCGCCAATAGACTCTTTCCTCCTTATTTATGCAAGAAAGTTAGCTCCCCACGATATTAGTCGAAAATGTCATTAAATTTGATTTTTCCAGACAGATTCTGTAGCATTGTAATAGCTACAGCACGCCAGTAGAATCTTTCCTGCTTATATATCCATGAAAGCTATGTCACCACGATATTAGTCGAAAATGTAACTGAAATCGAATTTTCCAGTCAGATTCTATGGAATTGCAGTGGTTATAGGGCGCCAATAGTATCCTTCCTCCTTATTTATGCAAGAAAGTTAGCTCACCACGATATTAGTCGAAAAGGTCAATAATATTGAATTATCCAGCCAGATACTATAGCATTTCAATGGCTATAGGGCGCCAATGGAATATTTCATTCTCATTATCGCAATACAGTTATTTCACCTCGATATTAGTCGAATATGACACTAAAAATGATCTTTCCAGCAAGATTCTACAGCATTGCAATGGCTATAGCACGCCAGTA
>NW_016960841.1:0-1350 GCF_001483705.2 Eufriesea mexicana
ACTAATATCGTTGTGAGCTGACTTTCGTGCATAAATAAGGAGGAGCGATTCTATTGACGTGCCATTGCCATTGCATTGCTACATGATCTGGCTGGAGAATTCAATTTTATTGACATTTTCGACATACATCGTGGTGAGCTAACTCCCTTGCATGCGTAAGGAGGAAGAATTCTATTGGCGTACAGTAGCCATTGCAATGTTTTAGAACCTGCCTGGAATATTCAATTTCATTGACATTTTCTACTAATATTGATGTGAGCTGTCTTTCGTGCATAAATAAGGAAGAAAGATTCTATTGGCGTGCTATATCCACTGCGGTGCTAAAGAATCATGCTGGAAAATTCAATATTATTGTCTTTTTCGACTAATATCGTGGTGAGCTGATTTTCTTGCCTAAATAAGGAGGAAATATTGTAGTGGCGTGCTATAGCCATTGCAATGGTGTTGAATCAGCCTGGAAAATTCAATTTTATTGTTATTTTCGACTAATATCGTGGTGCGCTAACTCCCTTGTATACGTAAGGAGGAGGAATTCTATTGGTCTACTATAGCCATTGCAATGCTATAGAATCTGGCTGGAAAATTCAATTTTATAGACATTTTCGACTAATATCGTGGTGAGCCAACTCTCTTGCATAAATACGGTGGAATGATTCCATTGGCGTGATATAGCCATTGCATTGCTATAGGATCTCGCTGGAAAATTCAGATTTACTGACTCTACTAATATCGTTGTGTGCTGACTTTCGAGCATAAACAAGGAGGAGCGGTTCTATTGACGTGCCTTTGCCATTGCATTGCTCCAGGATTTGGCTGGAGAATTCAATTTTATTGACATTTTCGACATATATCGTGGTGAGCTAACTCCCTTGTATACGTAAGGAGGAAGAATTCTATTGGTCAACTATAGCCATTGCAATGCTATAGAATCTGGCTGGAAAATTCAATTTTATTTCCTTTTTCGTCTAATATCGTGGTGAGATAATTTTCTTGCATAGATAAGGATTAAAGATTCTATTGGCGTACAATAGCCATTGCAATGCTATAGAATCTGGCTGGAAAATTCAATTTTATTTCCTTTTTCGTCTAATATCGTGGTGAGATAATTTTCTTGCATAGATAAGGATTAAAGATTCTATTGGCGTGCTGTAGCCATTGGAATGCAATAGGATCAGGCAGGAAGATTCGATTTTATTGACATTTTCGACTAATGTGGTGAGCTAACATTCTTTCATAAATAAGGAGGAAAGATTCTATCGGCGTACAATAGCCATTGCAATGTTTTACAATCTGGCTGGAATATTCTATTTCATTGACATTTACTACTAATATCGTTGTGAGCTGACTTTC
>NW_016960842.1:0-871 GCF_001483705.2 Eufriesea mexicana
TGCACTGCAATGCTGTGGATTTCTGCGCCCCGCTGTGCTGTAGTATATTCTGCTAGGCTCAGGCTAGGTCAGCAATAGTTGTCCCGGCAGGTTTGGTCGAGCTAGCCTACGTTCGGTTATGTTATGTTAGGTTGTGTTTGGTTAGTTCACCTTTGAGTTTCGTGCTGTACACAGTTTTTCGGTGAATTTCTGTGATCTACTGTGAGCTACTACATTCTGCTTGTCTCTGGGGTGGCCAGCAGCAGTTGTCGCGACATGTTATATTGAGCTATGCTGCGTTTGGTTAGGTCAGGTTATGTCACGTTAGGTCAGTATATCTTCGACTTTTGTGCCATACACTGCATTCGGTGGATTTAAGCCCTCTACGTTGCTCAGCTATACTCCGCTCGACTCTGGTGTGGCGAGCAATAGTTCCTGTGACACATTGGGTTAAGTTATGTTAAGATACATTATGCCATGTTAGGCAACGTTTTGTTAGGGTAGCTTTGACTTCCGCGCTATAAACTCTTATCCGGTGGATTCCTGCGACCTACTGTGCCCTACCATATTGTGCTTCGATCAGGGGATGCCGGAAGCGGTGAACACTTCGCGCTTTATTGTGTTATGCTTCGCTTGGTAATGTTACGTCAACTTGGGTTCGGTTTGGATAGCAAGGACTTTTGTGCTATACGCTGTGACTCTAAGGATTTCTGCGCTCTACTCTCCTTTAGTGCGTTGTGCTAGACTGTGGGGAGGCCAGTAATATTGGTCGCTGTGCGTTAGGTTCAGCTTTGTAACGTTTCAGTATATTTGTACATATTAGGGTAGGGTAACTCTGACTTTTGTGCTGTACACTGCTATTCGGGGGATTTCTGCGCTCTAGTGTGCTCTA
>NW_016960843.1:0-903 GCF_001483705.2 Eufriesea mexicana
ACATACATACATCCATACATTCATACATCCATCCTACCATACATCCATCCATCCATACATCCACACATTCACCATACATACATCCATAAATCCATCCGTTCGATCTTCCATCCTTCGATACATTCATCCAACCATACATCCATACATATACACAAACGTACATCCATATATCCGTACATCCGTCCATTCATACCTCAACCCATCCATACATCCATTCATCCATACAGCCATCCACTCATACGTCCACCAATCCATACATCCACCGATCCATACATACATCCGTCCATACATCAATCCACCAATCCATCCATCTATCCATCCATACATCCTCCCGTGCATACGCCCATCCATCCATACGTCCACCCATCCATAAATCCATCGATCCATGTAGCCATACATACATACATCCACACATCCATTCATACACCCATACATGCATACATGCATGCATACATTCATTCCTACATCCATACATACATCCACCCATACATCCATCCATTCATATACCCATACATCCATTCATATATACATCCATAGATATATACATCCATGCATCCATACTTCCGAGCATTCGTCCATCCGTACCTCAATTCATACACACTTCCACCCATCCATACAGCCATCCACCAATCCATCAATCCATCATTACATACATACATACATCAATACATCCATCCATCCATCCATACATCCATACATATATAGATCCAAACATCCATACATACGTACATCCATACATTCGTATATCCGTACATCCATACACCCATACATCCATACATCCATACATTCATCCATACATCAATACATATATACATCCAT
Organism: Eufriesea mexicana; assembly: GCF_001483705.2. Lineage (NCBI taxonomy): Eukaryota > Metazoa > Arthropoda > Insecta > Hymenoptera > Apidae > Eufriesea > Eufriesea mexicana. The sequence goes on from NW_016960843.1 coordinate 820, forward strand.
ACATTCATACATCCATCCACACATACATCCATCCAAACATACATCCATACATCCACCACCCATATATCCATAAATCCATTCATT
>NW_016960844.1:0-488 GCF_001483705.2 Eufriesea mexicana
ATCCAGTTGGAAAATTCAATTTTACTGACATTTTGGACTAATAACGTGGTGAGCTAATTTTCCAGCATAAATAAAGAGGAAAAATGCTATTGGCGTGCTATAGGCATTGCATGCTATAGAATCAGGCTGGAAAATTCAATTTTAATGACATTTTCGAGTAATATCGTGGTGAGAGTGGTGAGGTAACTTTCTTGCTTAGGTAAGGAGAAAGGATTCTATTGGCGTGCTATAGCCATTGCAATGTTAATGAATCTGCGTGGAAAATTCAATTTTATTGACATTTTTCGTCTAATATCGTTGTGAGCTAATTTTCTTGCATAAATGAGGAGGAAAAATTTTATTGGCGTGCTATAGCCATTGCAGAGCTATAGAATCCGACTGGAAAATTCAACATTATTAACATTTTCGACTAATATAGTGGTGATCTAATTTTCTTGCATAAATAAGGAGGAAAGATTTTATTGTCGTGCTATAGCCAGAGCAATGTT
>NW_016960845.1:0-614 GCF_001483705.2 Eufriesea mexicana
TATGCCTCCAACTCTCGTGCTATACACCGTTTCTCGGTGGATATCTGCCATCTACTGTGCACTGCTATATCCCCTTGGCGATGGCGATGCCAGCACATGTGGTACCGGCACATTTTAGTTGAGTTAGGTTACCGTTGGTTATATTACGTTCGGTTGGGTTAGGATACGTTGGCTTTGAAGTTTTTGCTATACACTGAGCGCTGCGATCTTACGGATTTCTGAACACAGCTCTCTTCTAATATGTTCTGATCGGCTCTGCAGAGACCAGCAACAGTGGTCCTGGCACGTTAGACTGAATTAGGTTACGTTTGGTAATTTTACGATTGGTTAGGTTAGGAAAAGTTGACTTAGACTTTCGTGCTGTACACCGCTATTCTATCGATTTCTGCGCTGTACCCTCCGCGAATATGTTCTGCTTGCATCTGGGGAGAGTAGCATTAGGCCGTCACGTTGTGTTGAGTAAGGCTACGTTCGGTTTGTTTAGGTTAGTCCAAGTAATGCTTGGATATCTTTGACTATTGTGATGTTCACCGCAATGCGGCGGACGTCTGCGCTCAACTGTGCTCTAATGCATTCTGCTTGGATCTGGGGAGGCCAGAAGCCGTGTTCTCGAC
>NW_016960846.1:0-528 GCF_001483705.2 Eufriesea mexicana
TTATGCTATTCACTGCAGTGCCGTGGATTTCTGCGCTCCTCTGTGCTCTAGTACAACCTGTTTGGATGAGTTACGTTTGAGTAGGTCAGAATAGACTACTTTGACTTTTGTGTTTTTCACTGCAATACAGTGGATTTCTGCGCTCTACTGTGCTGTAGTACATTCTGCTTGTCCCTGTGGAGGGCAACAATGGCGATCTCGTCATGATAGGTTGAGTTAGGCTACGTTTGGGTGTGTGACGTTTGTCTACGTTGGGACAGGCAACTCCGACTTTTGTGCTATTCAGTGCTATTCGGTGGATTTCTGCACTCTAATGCTCTCTGATATGCTCTGTTTGGCTCTGGGAAGCCAGCAATAGTGCCCTCGGCAAGTTGGGTTGAGCTATGCTACGTTCGGTTGTGTTAGACTAGGTTTGGGAGTTTAAGAGAGGATAGCCTAGACTTTGTGCTATACACACCTGTCCAAGGATTTCTGCGCCCTACTCTGTTCTAATATTTTCTGCTTGGGCCTGTCGACGCCAGCAATAGT
>NW_016960847.1:0-964 GCF_001483705.2 Eufriesea mexicana
ACAATATTATTCGGAAATGTCAATAAAATTGAATTTTCCACCCGGAAGCTATAGCAATGCAATGACTATAGCACGCCAGTAGAATATACCCTCCATATTTATGCAATAAAGTTAGCTCACCACGATATTAGTCGAAAATGTCAACAAAATTGCATTTTCCAGGAAGACCCTATAGCGTTGCAATGGTAATAGCAGGCCAATAGAATCCTTACTCCTTATTTATGCAAGAAAGTTAGCTCACCACGATATTAGACGAAAATGTCAATAAATTTAGATTTTCCAACCACTTTCTGTATCATTGCAATGGCTATAGCACGCCAGTAGAATCTACCCGCCATATTTATGCAAAAAGGTAGCTCTCCGCGATATTAGTCGAAAATGTAAGTAAAATTGAATATTCCAACCAGATTCTACAGCATTGCAATGGTTATAGCACGCCAAAAGTTCTTGCCTCCTTACCTATGCAAGGAAGATTGCTCACCACGATATTAGTCGAAAATATCAATAAAATTGAATTTTCCAGCAAGATTCCGTAGCATTGTAATGCCTATAGCACGCCAATAGAATTATTCCTCCTTATTTATGCATGAAAGGTGGCTCACAGCGATATTGGTCTAAGATGTCAATAAAATTGAATCTTCCAGCCATGTTCTACAGCAATCCGTCGACTTTAGCAAGTGAATTGTATCTTTCCTCCTTATATGTGCAAGAAAGTTTGCTCACAACGTTGTTAATCGAAAATGTCAATAAATTTGAATTTTCCAAACACATTCTATATCAATGCAATGGCTATAGCACGGCATTACAATCTTTCCACCTTATTTATGCCAGAAGGATAGCTCACCACAATATTAGCCGGAAATGTCAGTAATATTGAGTTTTTCAGGCACATTCTAAAGCATTGCAATGGCTACAGCTCGCCAATAGAATCTTTCCTCCTTTTTTATGCAAGAAAGTTAGCACA
>NW_016960848.1:0-1422 GCF_001483705.2 Eufriesea mexicana
CGTAGAGCCAAGCAGAGCATATTAGAGCACATTAGAGCCGAGAAATCCGCCGAAGAGCTGTGTACAGCACAAAAGTCAAAGTGGCCTATCCTGGCATAGCCAGATGTGACATAACCGAACGCAACATAACTGAACCTAACATGACGAGGCCTCCATTGCTGGCCTCCACAGAGGCAAGCCGCATGAAATAGGGAGCAGCAGTGCGCAGAGATACGCCGCATGGTAATGAATAGCACAAAAGCCGTTGATAACCTAGCATAACCTGACCCAAGTTAACCCAACCAATCGTAGCATAGCTCATCACAACCGTCCTCGGCTGCTGCTTCTGGCATACCCGGAGGCAAGCAGAATATAGTAGAGCACTGTAGATCACAGAAATTCGCCAAAAAACAGTGTACATCACGAAAGTCGAAGCCATCCTAACGAAATTTTACCAGCCTATCCGAGCCAAACGTAACCTAACTCAAACTAACGTGCCACGGCAAATTATTCACGCCTCTCCTGGGACCAGCAGGGTATAGCAGAGCAATGTAGCGCGCAGATATCCACCGAATAGCAGTGTATAGCACAAAGGTCAAAGAAATACTGACCAAGCGTTCCTAACCTAACCTAACGGAACGAAACCTAGCTCAAGCTAACGTGCCGAGACGACACTTAATGGCCACCCCAGTGGCAATTGGGTCTCATTCGAGCGCAGTAGAGAGCAAGAATCCTCCGGATAGCAGTGCATGGCACAAAAACTTAATCTATTCCTTCCTAACCTGGCCAAACGTGACATAAGCAAACGCTGCATAACTCAACCTATCGTGCCGAGAAAAATATTGATGGCGTCCGCAGAGCCAAGCGGAATATACCAGGGCTCACTAGGGCGCAGAAATCCACCGCACTGTTGTGTACAGCGGAAAAGGCAGACATACCCTGACAAAACCTGACCAAAACTAACTTACCCAAACGTAGTGTACCTCAACATAACGTGTCGCGACCACTGCTCCTGGCATCCCCATAGTCAAGCAGATTGTGGTAGAGCACAGTGGATTACAGTTATCCACCGAATAACAGTGTATACCGCGAAAGACAGTGATATACTTATCGAACTTGTCATAGCCCATCCTAACCTTACGTAACGTAGCTCAACCTAGCCTGCCCCTTCCTCAATTGCTCGCTTCCCCAGAGTCGGCCAGATTATTGTAGAGCAATGTAGAGTGCAGAAATCCACCGAATAGCGGTGTACATCACAAGAGTCGAAGTTATCCTAACAAAACCTGATCGAGTCTAATCAAGACAGACGTAGCTTATCTCAGCGTAACGTGCCCCGGCCACTGCTGCCGGCATCCCCGAGCAAAGCAGAATATGTTAGAGCACTGTAGATCACAGAAATCCACCGAATAACGGTTTATAGCACGAAAGTCAAAGAAATCCTAA
>NW_016960849.1:0-976 GCF_001483705.2 Eufriesea mexicana
CGGCAAATTTCTGCACTGAAATGTGCTCAAGCATATTCTGCTTCGCTCCCGGGAGGTCAGCATAAGTGTTCTCGGCACATCGGTTTGGGTAAAGTCACGTATGTTTATGCTCCGTTTGGCTATGTTAGGACACGGTAGCCTTAACTCTTGTGCTATACACTGCTTTTCGGGGGATTTCTGCGCTCTACAGTGCTCTAGTATATTTCGCTTGGCTCTGACGCAGCCAGCAACAGTGGTCTCGTCGCGTTATGTCCAGATACGTTATGATATGTATGCTTATGTTAAGTTTGATTAAGTTAGGATAAGTTAGTCTCCACATTTGCGCTATACACTGCTATTCGGTGGATTTCTGCTTCCTTGTGCGAACTAGTATGTTCCGCTGGGCTACGGGAATGCCAACAATGTCGGTTTCGTCGCGTTATGTTGTGTTGCACTACGCTTTAATAGGTTAGGTTTGGTGAGGCTTACATCAGGATGTGTTTGACTTATGTGCTATACACTGTTATGCCGAGGGTCTATGCACTCTACTGTGCTCTAATACATACTGCTTGACACCAGCGTGGAAAGAAATAGCGGTCTCGGCACGTTAGGGTGGGCTACGACACGACTGGTTATGCTACGTTTGTTGAGGTTCGGGCAAGTTAGTTTAGACGTTTGTGCTGTACGCTGCTATTCTGTGGATTTCCACCCTCCACTGTGCTGTAATATGTTCTGCTTGGCTCTGTGGTGATAATAAACAGTGGTCTCGGCACGTCAGTCTGAGTAATGTTCCGTCTCGTTACGTTAGGTTGGGATGATCTGGTTAGGACTTCCCTTTTTGTGCTATACACTGCTACATACACTGCTGTTCGCTGGTTTTATGCGCTCTACATTGCTCTTCCACATTCTGCCCCTCTCTGGGGAGGAGGCGAACAGTAGAAGCCGCAAGTTACGTTCAGTTAGGTTATGTTCGCTTAGGTTAGGTTAGGTTAGGTTT
>NW_016960850.1:0-375 GCF_001483705.2 Eufriesea mexicana
CCGGAACTGACCCGTCATTCCCTGACATGACCTGGGCTGGCCAGACCAGACATGGCCTGTCCTCTCCTGACCTGACCTGAACTGACCTGACGTGGCCAGACCTGTCTAGACCTGACCTGACATGCCCTGACACAACCTGACCTCACCTGACCTGAACTCACCTGACCTGACCTGACCTGACCTGAACGAAACTGAGCGGTCATGACCTGACACGACCTGACCTGACATCACTTGTCCCGACCTGGAATGGCCTGACCTGACCTGACCTGAACGGAGCTGACCCGTCATGGCCTGACCCGACATGACCTGAAATGACATGGCCGGACCTGACGTGACCTGACCTGACCTGACCTGACCAGACCTGACCTAATCTGA
>NW_016960851.1:0-1006 GCF_001483705.2 Eufriesea mexicana
TAACTTTCCAGTCAGATACTATTGCAATGCAGTGGCTACATCAAACCAATAGCATCTTTGCAATATATTTACGCAGAAAATGTAGCTCACCACGATATTGGTCGGAAATGTCAATAGAATTGATCTTTTCGGTCTGATTCCATTGTAATGAAATGGCTATAGCAAGCCAAAAGTATCTTTCCATCTTATATACGCAGAAAAGTTTGCTCAGATCGTTATTAGTCGAAAATGTCAATAGAATTGAACATTCCCGACAGATACTATTGCAATCCAATGGCTATAGCATACCGAGAGGACCTTCCTCCTTATATATGCAGAAAAGCTTGCACTTCTCCATATTTGTCGAAAATGTCAATAAAATTGACATTTGCAGTCAGATTCCATTGCAATGCAATGGCTATTGCAAACCAATCTTATCTCTTCCCCTTATTTACGCAGAAACCGTTGCCCACCACTATATTAGTCGAAAGCTTCAATGAAATTGTACTTTTCAGTCAGATCCTGGTGCAATTCAATGCCTGTAGCAAACCAATAGGATCTTTCATCGTCACTTGTGTAGAAAAACTTGCTCGCCACGATAATGGTAGAAAATGTCACTAGAATTGAACATTCGCGACAGATACTATTGCAATGCAATGGCTATAGCAAACCAATATTATGTTTCCACCTTATTTACGCGGAAAAGGTTGCTCACCACGATATTGTTCCGAAATGACAATAGAACTGATCCTCTCAGTCATACTCTATTGCAATGCAATAGCTGTAGCAAACCAACAGAATCTTTCCTTCTTACGTATGCTGAAAAGCTCGCTCACCGCGATTTCAGTCGAAAATGTCAATACATTTGAACTTTTCAGTCAGATTCTATTGAAATGCAATGGCTATACCAAACCAATTGAACCTTTCCCCCTTATTCATGCAGAAAAGTTTGATCAGATCGATATTAATCGAAAATGTCAATACAATTGAGATTTCCAGTCATATATTATAGCAATGCAATGGCTAT
>NW_016960852.1:0-1334 GCF_001483705.2 Eufriesea mexicana
AACTTTTCCGACAGATACTTTTGCAATGCAGTGGCTTTAGCAACATAATAGTATCTTTCCTCCCTATTTACGCAGAAAAGCCTGCTCACCACGATAATAATCGAAAATATCAATAAAATTGAACATTACTGTCAGATTATATTGCAATGCAATGCCTATGGCAAACCAATGGTATCCTTTCTCCTTATTTACACAGAAAAGTGTGTTCACAGCGATAGAAGCCGAAAATGTCAACGAAATTGAACTTTTCATTCATATTCTGTTGCAATGCAGTGGCTATAGCTAACCAATAGTATCTTTCCTCCTTATTTATACAGAAAATCTTGCTCACCACGGTATTAGCCGAAAATGAAAATAAAATTGAACTTTACGGTCAGATTCTATTGTAATTCATTCGCTGTAGCAAGCCAGTGGAATCATTCCTTCCTTTTCGGGCAGAAAAGTTTGGCCAACAAGATATTAGTCGAAAATTTTAATGAAATTGAACTTTTCGGTCAGATTCTATTGCAATGCAATGGCTATGTCAAACCAATAGAATCTTTCCACCCTATATACGCAGAAAAGTGTGCCCACCACGATATTAGCCGAAAATGTCATTAGAATTGAACTTTTCAGTCAGATTCTATTGTAATACATTCGCTATAGCAAGCCAGTGGAATCAATCATACTCTTTCGCGCAGAAAAGTTTGGTCAACAAGATATTAGTAGTAAATGTCAATAAAATTGAACTTTTCATTCATATTCTGTTGCAAAGCAATATCTTTCCAAGCCAATAGAATCTTTCCTCCTTATTTACGCAGAAAGGTTTGCGCACCACAATACTAGACGAAAATGTCAATAAAACTGAACTTATCGGTCAGATCCTATTGCAATGCAAGAGCTATAGCAACCCAATAGAATCTTCCCTCCTTATTTACGAAGGAAGCATTGCTCACCACAATATTACATGTAAATGTCAATAAAATTTACTTTTCGTTCAGATTCTATTGCAATGCAATGGCTATAGCAAACCAAAAGAATCTTTCCTCCTTATTCATGCAGAGGAACTTGCTCACGACGATATAAGTCGAGAAAGACAATAAAATTGAACTTTTCAGTCAGACGCTATTGCAATGCAGTGGCTATAGCAAACCAATATGGTCTTTCCACCTTATTTATGCATTAAGTTTGCTGACCACGATATTAGTCGTAAATGTCAATAAAATTGAACCTTTCTAGTCAGACTCTATTGCATAGCCATGGCTATAACAAACCATTAGTATCTTTCCGCCTTATTTATGCAGAAAACCTTGCTCACCACGATGTTAGCCAAAGATGTCAATAAAATGAACTTT
>NW_016960853.1:0-414 GCF_001483705.2 Eufriesea mexicana
CATCTTCTTGCCAGCGAATATGTCTATTCAAAATCTATAATCTGTTATAGCATTGTGAATAGATCGCCAAACGCCTTCAATCCATTGGCAAGTACAGCCATCTGCTTGCCAGAGAATATGTCAATTCAAAATCTATAACCTGTTATGGAATGGAGAATAGATCGCCTAACGCCTTCGAAACAATGACAAGTACAGCCATCTACTTGCCAGAGAAAATGTCTATTCAAAATATATAACCTGTTATCGCTTGGTGAATAGATCGCCTAACGCCTTCAATCTAATGGCAAGTACAGCCACCTTCTTGACAGGGAATAAGTCTATTCAAAATATATAATCTGTTACGGCTTGGTGAATAGATCGCCAAACGCCTTCAATCCAATTGCAAGTACTGCCATCTACTTGCCTGACAATAGG
>NW_016960854.1:0-935 GCF_001483705.2 Eufriesea mexicana
TATGGATTGGTGGACGTATGAATGAATGGCTGTATGTATGTATGGATGTATGGATGGATGTATGTATGGATGTGTGTATGCGTGTATGTATGGATGTGTGGATGTGCGTATGATTCTTTGTGTGTATGGATGGTTGTATGGTTGGACGGATTTATGGATGCATGGATGTGTGGTTGTATGGAGGTACGAATGTATGGATGTACGAATTTGTCGATGTATGGATGTACGAACGTATGGTTGTACTGATGCATGGATGTGTGGATGTGTGGGTGGATGTATGGATGGCTGGATGGACAGAAGAACGGGTGTATGTATGTATGTTTGTATGGATGAATGTATGGATGTATGCATGGATGAATGTACGGATGCTTGCATGGATGAATGTATGGATGTATGCATGAATGTATGTATGGACGTTTGTTTGGATATGTAAGAGTGTATGTATGGATGTTTTTATTGATGTATGTATGCATGTCTGGATGGATGGATGGACTGTTGGGTTGATGTATGGACGGGGGGACGGACTGTTGGGTTGATGTATGGATGAACGGATGTATGGATCGATCGATGTATGAATGGGTGGATGTATGGATATATGGATGTATGGAAGGATGGTTGTACGGATGGATGGATGGATGGATGGCTGTGTCGATAGATAGATGTATGGATGGACAGTCGTGTGGATGGTGTGATCTACGGATGTATGTATGTATGGATGTATATATGTATGGATGTATGGATGAGTGGATGTTTGGTTAGATGGATTTATGGAAGGGTGGATGGATAGACGGATGTATGGATGTGTATATGGAAGGGCGAATGTGGGGATGTATCTATGGGTGGATGTATGGATGTATGGATGTATGTGTGGATGTATGGATGTATGTATGGTTGTATGTATGGATCGATGGCTGTATGGATGGGCGGAAGTGTGG
>NW_016960855.1:0-964 GCF_001483705.2 Eufriesea mexicana
TGCAAATTTCTGCGCTCTACTGTGCTCTAATGTGCTCTGCTTGGCTCTGCCGTGGCCAGCAATTGTGGTCACGTCACGTTTGTTTGAGTTAGTTTACGTATCGTTGGGTGAGGTTAGGAAGGTTTGGCTAGGGTTTCCTTGCTTTTGTGCTATACACTGCTATTCGGTGCATTTCCGCGCTCTACGTTACTCCAATATACTGCGCTCGACTATGGGGAGACAAGCAGTGGGGTTTGTGGCAAGATAGTTTGAGTTAGATTGCGTTTGGTTTGATTAGGTTAGCAAACATCGGTTAGGATAGCTCTGACTATCGTACTATATTCTATTATGTGTTGGATTCCTGTGATATTATGTGTTCTAGTATACTGTGCTTGGCTTTGGGGGCCTGCAGCAATGGTCGTGGCACGTAATGTTGAGTCATGCTACGCTCCATTAGCATATATAAGACCAGGATACGTTACATCTTCGTCTTTTGTGATGTATACTACTATCCGCGAATTTCTGCGCCCTACTGTGTTCTAATATTTCCTGCATGGATCTGGGCTGGCCAGCAATGGCCGTCTCGTCACGTTAGTTTGTGTTAGGTTACGTTTGGTTAGGTTCGGAATTGGTTTAGCTCGGTCAGGTTAACTTAGGTCTTCGTGCTGTACACTGCTATTCGGAAGAATTCTGTGATCTACTGTGCTGTTCTATATTGCGATGAGCCATGGGAATGTCTGCAATATTGGTCTCGGCACATTATGTTGAGTTGTGCGTATATTGGTTAGGTTAGATTTGGTCAGGTAGGATTCGGCTATCTTCGACTCTTTCGCTACACGCTGAAATGAGGAGTATTTCTGAGCCCTGCTGTGCTCTAGTATGTTCTGCATGCCTCTGTGGGTAACAGCAGTAGTGGTCTCGGCACGTTTGGTTGAGATAGTTTACGAATTCCTAGGTATGGTTGGAATAATATAGGTTAGAATAT
>NW_016960856.1:0-894 GCF_001483705.2 Eufriesea mexicana
AAGGCGTTAGGCGATATGCACACCAAGCTATAACAAGTTATAGATTTTGAATTGACCTATTCTTTGGCAAGTAGATGGCTATACTTGCCATTGGATTGAAGGCGTTAGGCGCCTTATTCGCCAAGCTGTAACAGATTATAGATTTTGAATAGACCTAATCTCTGGCAAGTTGATGGCTGTAGCGTTAAACGATCTATTCACCATGCTATAACAGGTTATAGATTTTGAATAGACCTATTCTCTGGCAAGTAGATTGCTGCACTTGCCACTTGATTGAAGGCGTTTTGCGATCTAATCGCCAAGCTGTGACAGCATATAGATTTTTAGTAGACTTATTCTCTGGCAAGTAGACGGCTGTACTTGCCATTGGATTGAAGGCGTTAGGCGATCTAATCGCCAAGCTGTGTTAGCTTATAGATATTGAATAGACTAATTCTCTGTCAAGTGGATGGCTGTAGTTGCCATTGGATTGAAGGCGTTAGGCTATCTACTCAAATAGCTATAACAGGTTATAGATTTCGAACAGGCCTAATCTCTGGCAAGTAGATGGCTGTACCTGCCATTGGATTGAAGGCGTTACTCGATCTATTCTCCAAGCTATTACAGGTTATAGATTTCGAACAGGCCTAATCTCTGGCAAGTAGATGGCTGTACCTGCCATTGGATTGAAGGCGTTACTCGATCTATTCTCCAAGCTATTACAGGTTATAGATTTTGTATAGACTTATTCTCTGGCAAGTAGATGCCTGTACTTGCTATAGGAATGAAGGCGATAGGCGATCTATTCACCACGCTATAGCAGGTTATAGATTTTGAATAGACTTATTATCCGGCAAGTAGATGGCTGTACTTGCCATTGGTTGAGGGCGTTAGGCGACCTATTCACCAAGCTAT
>NW_016960857.1:0-572 GCF_001483705.2 Eufriesea mexicana
ATTGTAGTAGCGCAATGTAGAGCGCAGAGATTCTGCGAATAGCAGTGTATAGCACAGAAGTCTCAGCTAACCTACCCTAAACTAACCAAACGTAATATAACCGAACGCACCCTATCTCAGGCAAACGTGGCGAGGCCAATACTGCTGTCCTCACCATAGCCGAGCAGAATACACTAGAGCAAAGAAAAGCGCAGAAAGCCACCGAATAACAGTGTATAGCCCAAATGTCACAGCTACGCTGTCCAAACCTTGCCCAACTTAGCCAAGCAAGACGTAACGTAACTAAACCTAACGTACTGGGGCCACAATTGCTGGCCTTCACAGAGCGAAGCAGAACACGTAGAGCACAGTAGAGCGCAGATATCAACCGTATAGCACTGTATGGCACGAAAACAAAGCTATCCTAAACTAACGTGGCCAAACGTAAACTCAGCCTATCGTGCCGAGACCATTATTGCTGCCATCGCCACAGCCAAGCAGAACATATTAGAGTGGATTGGAACGCAGGTATCCACCGAATAACAGTGTATAGCACAATAGTCAATGCCACCACCTCCTAACCTTGCCAGTCG
>NW_016960858.1:0-600 GCF_001483705.2 Eufriesea mexicana
GTCAATGAAATTGAATTTTCGTGCCAGATGCTAAAGCACTGCAAGTGTTATAGCACGCCAATAGAATCCTTCCACCTTATCTATGCAACAAAGTAAGCTCACCAAGATATTAGCCGAAAATGTCAATAAAATTGAATATTCGAGGCAGACTCAATAGCACTGCAATCGCTATAGCACGGCAATATAGTCTTTCCTCATTTATCGAAGAAAGTTAGCTCATCTCGATATTAGTCGAAAATGTCAATAAAATTGTATGTTCCAGACAGGTTCAATAGCATTGCAATGGCTAAAGCTCGCCAGGACAGTCTTTCCTCCTTACATATGCAAGAAGGTTAGGTCACCACGATATTAGTCGAAAATGTAAGTAAGATTGAATATTCAAGGCATATTCTACAGCATTGCAATTGCTATAGCGCGCCAATATAATCTTTCGTCCTTATTTATGCAAGAAGGTAACCACACTACAATATTAGTCGAAAGTCGAAATTGTCAATAAAACTTAATTTTCGAGGCAGATTCCATAGCAATGCAATATCTATAGCACGCTAATAGAATCCTTCCACCTTATTTATGCATCAAAGAAGACTAACCAAGATATTA
>NW_016960859.1:0-248 GCF_001483705.2 Eufriesea mexicana
TGGCATGTACCGCCGGGTACATGCCAGGGAAAAAGTCTATTCAAAATCTATAATCTGTTGTAGCTTGGTTAATAGGTTGCCTAACGCCTGCAACCAATGGCATGTACAGCCATCTACTTGACAGAGAATATGTCTATACAAAACCTATAAGCTGCCATAGCTTGGTGAATAGAACGCCTGGCGCATTCAATACAATGGCAAGTACAGCCATTTACTTGCCACAGAATAGATCTATTCAAAATCTATAA
>NW_016960860.1:0-226 GCF_001483705.2 Eufriesea mexicana
ACTTTCTTGCTTAAATAAGTAGGAAAGATTTCATTGTCGTGCTACTCCAATTGCAGTGCTACACAATCTGACGGGAAAATTCAATTTTATTGACATTTTCGAATGATATCGTGGTGAGTTATCTTTCTTGCATAAATAAGTAGGAAAGATTCTATTGTCGTGATATTTCCATTGCAATGCTACAGAAGCTGACTGAAAAATTTAATTTTATTGACATTTTCGGCTA
>NW_016960861.1:0-975 GCF_001483705.2 Eufriesea mexicana
AACCAAACGTAACCTAACTCAACCTACCGTGCATGGACCGCCATTTCTGGCATACTCAGAGCCTAGCAGAGCATATTGGAGTACGGTAGAGCCAATAAATCCGCCAAATGGCAGTGTATAGCACAAAAGTCAATGTTATCCTATCCTAACCTATCCAATCGTAGCAAAAGCGAACGTAACCTAACAAAACGTATTGTGCTTAGACCACTATTTCTGACCTCGAAAATGCAGAACGGAATTTACTAGAGCGCAGGTGAGCGCAGAAATCCGCCGCATTGCAGTGAAAAGTACAAGAGTCAAAGGTATCCTAACCTAACCTAACCAAACATAATCTATGAAAACGCAGAATATCTCAACCAATCTCGCCGCGGCCGCTATTGCTGGCCTCCCCAGAGCCGAACGGAAGACATTGGGTATAGTATTGCGTAGAAATCCATTGAACCGCAGTGTATAACAGAAAAGTCGAAGCTACCCAAGCCTAACCCATACCAACGTAAAGCAACGAAACGTAGTGTAACTCAACATAACGGGCAGCGACCACTATTGATGGAACCCCAGTGCCAAGCAGAACACAGTGAAGCACGGCAGAGCGCAGAAAGCCACCAAACAGCAGCGTATAGCGCAAAAGTAAGAGATATCATGACGTAGCCTTACCTAACCTAACCTAATCATTCGTAGACATACTAAGTCAAACGAGCCGGGACCATATTGCTGGCCTCCCGGAACCAGGCAGAGCATATTGGAGCACTGTAGGGCATGGAGCATAAATCCGCCAAACAGAAGTGTATTGCGCAAAAGTCAATGCTATCCTATCCCAACATATCCAGACGTAACATAAGGTAACGTAACCTAACGCAAACAAATGTGCCTAGAACACCATTCCTGACATCCAAAAAGCAAAGTGTAGTATACTTGGGCACAGTTGGGCGCAGAAATCTTCCGTATTGCAGTGTACAGCACACGCGCCAAAGATAC
>NW_016960862.1:0-589 GCF_001483705.2 Eufriesea mexicana
GGATCCTTTTGGCTTGCTATAACCATAGCATTGCAATAGCATCTGACTGAAAAGTGCAATTCTGATGACATTTTCGACTACTGTCGTGGTGAGCAAACTTTCCTGCATAAATCAGGAGGGAAGATCCGATTGGTTTGCCATGGCCATTGCATTGCAACCGAATCTGTCAGAAAATATCAATTCTATTGACATTTTCGACTAATATCTTGTTGTGGAATGTTTTCTGCACAAATAAGGTGGTAGATTCCATTGGTTTGCTGTAGACTTTGCATTGCATTAGATACTGCTCGGAAAACTCAATCCTATTGACATTTTCGCCTAATATTGCCGTGAGCAATCCTTTCTGCGAAAATAAGGCTGAAAGATTCTATTGGTTTGCTGTAGCCGTCGCATTGCAGTAGAATCTACTTGAATAGTTCAATTCTGGTGACATTCTCGACTAACTTCGCGGTGAGCAAATGAATCTGTATAAATGCGAAGAAAAGATAAAGGTAAGATTCCAATGGGTTGTTATAGCCATTGCATAGCAATGGAATATGGCTGAAAAGATCAATTCTATCAACATTTTCGACTAATATCCTGTTGAGCA
>NW_016960863.1:0-264 GCF_001483705.2 Eufriesea mexicana
ACGCAAAACTCAGCGCTAACATATCCTAACCTAACCAAGCGCAACGGAAACAAACGTAACGTACCTCGACCTAACGTGTGTGTCAAACATTGCTGGCCTCAGCAGAGCCGTGCAGAACATATCAAAGGTGAGTGGAGCGCAGAAATCCATACAATTACTGTGTATGGCAGGAAAGTAAAAGCTACCAGGACCTAACCCAAGCTAATATAACATAACCAAGCGTAGCGAGGCTCAGCAGAACGTGCCGCGACCATTATCTCTGGC
>NW_016960864.1:0-239 GCF_001483705.2 Eufriesea mexicana
GCTCACAAAGATATTAAAGGAAAATGTTAATAAAATATGATTTTCCAGCCAGATTATATAGCACTGCAACTGGCATTGCAAGCAAATAGAATCTATCCTCCTTATTTATGCAAGAATGTTAGCTCACCACGATAATAGTAGAAAATGTAAATAAAATTGGATTTTGCATCCAGATCATATATCATTGCAATGGCTATAGCACGCCAATAGAATATTTCCTCCTTATTTATGCAACAAAG
>NW_016960865.1:0-1379 GCF_001483705.2 Eufriesea mexicana
CTATTGCTGGCCTTGCCGCATCCAAGCTGAGAACATTGCAGCACTGATGGGCAAAGAAAGCCACCTAATAGCAGACTATAGCACTAAGGTCATAGCTACACCCTCCTAACCCAACCAAACTTAACATAGCCAAACGTAACCTAACATAAGTTAACGTACCGCGACCACTACGTCTGGCCTCCGCAGAGACAATCAGTACATATTAGTGGAGAGTAGAAGGCAGAAATCCATAGAATCGCTGTGTATATCAGAACAGACAAATCTACCCAAACCTAACCCGAAAATTAACCAAACATAGCCTGACTCAAACTAAAGTGACGGGACCGCCTCTGTTGCCCTTCCCAGAGTCAAGCAGCACAAACTAGAGCACAGTAGGGCGCTGATATACGACGAATAGCAGTGCACTGCACAAAAGTTAAAGCCTCACTTACTAAACGTGCCCTATCCCAACCTAACGGAACGCAAACTGTCTCGTCGTAACGTGCCGAGACAACCCATGCTGGCCTTGTCAGAGCCAAGCTGAAAGCATTAGAGCACTCTATGACGCAGATTTCGATATAAGAGTAGACTATAGCAATAAAGTTAAAGCTATCCTTTCCTAACCTAGCAAAACGTAACATAACAGAGCGTAGTCTATCTAAACCGAACGTGCCGCGACCACTATAGCTGGCCACCCCAGAGCCAAGCAGAACACATTGGTGGGGAGTGGATCGCAGGGGGTCACAGAATCGCACTGTACATCGGAAAAGTCTAAGCTAACGAAGCCAAACCCAAACAAACACAACATAACCAAACAAAGCGTAAATCGAACTATCGTGGCGAGGCCGCTATTGTTGCCCTCCTCAGTGCTAAGCTGGACATACTACAGCACAGTACAGCGCAGAAATCCGAGTCCTCCGAATACCAGTGTACAGCACAAAAGTTGTAGCTATACATAACAAATTTATTCTGACACAACATAACGGAACGCAGCACGACTCACCATAACGACCCGTGAGCACAATTCCCTGCCATGCCAGAGCCAAGCAATGTAGGGCGCAGAAATCCACCTGATTGGAGACCATAGGACTAAAGTTCTAGCTATCCTCTCCTAACATAACCTATCGTAACGTAACCAAACGTAGCCTAGCTCAACCTAGCGTGCCGCGACCACTATTGCTGGCCTTCTCAGGGCCAAGCAGAGCCCATTAGTGGAAGGTAGGACGTAGAAATCCATGGAATCGTAGTGTACATTGGAAAAGTCAGGGTCACCCAAACCTGACCAAAACAAGCAGAGCATAACCGAACATAGATTAACTCAACCTTACCTACCGAGGTCGCTATTGCTGCGCACCCCAGATCCCAGCGGGACAAACTATTGCACAGTAGAGCGCAGAAAT
>NW_016960866.1:0-1138 GCF_001483705.2 Eufriesea mexicana
CTATAGTAAGCTATAGATTTTGAATAGACCTTTTCTATGGAAAGTAGATGTCTATACCTACCATTGAATTGAGAACGTTAGATGGTCTATTCATCAAATTCTAGCAGGTTATAGATTTTGAATAGACTTATTCTATGGTAAGGGGATACCTATCCCTACCATTGGATTGAGAGCGTCAGATGATCTATTCATCGAGTTATAACAGGTTATAGATTTTGATTAGTCTTATTCAATAGTAAGTAGATGGTAATACCTACCATTGGATTGAGAACGTTAAGTGATCTATTCATCAAACTATAGCAGGTTATAGATTTTGAATAGACTTATTCTATGGTAAGTAGATGGCACTACCATTGGATTGAGAACGTTACGTGATCTATTCATCAAACTATAGCAGGTAATAGATTTTGAATAGATTTATTCTATGGTAAGTAGATGGCTATACCTACCATTGGATTTAGAACGTTATGTGGTCTATTCATCAAACTATAGCAGGTTATAGATTTTGCATAGACTTACTCTATGGTAAGTAGATGGCTATGTTTACCATTGAATTGAGAATGTTAGATGATCTATTCATCGAGTTATAGCTGGTTATGAAATTTTAATAGACTTATTCTATGGTAAGTAGACGGCTATACCTACCATTGGATTGAGAACGTTGGATGATCTCTTCATCGCGTTACAACAGGTAATGCATTTTTAATACACTTATTTCATGGAAAGTAGATGGTTATACCTATCACTGTATTGAGAACGTTAGGTGATCTATTCATCAAAGTGTAGCAGGTTATTGATTTTGAATAGACTTATTCTATTGTAAGTAGATGGCTATACCTACCATTGGATTGAGAACGTTAGATGATCTATTCATCAAATTAGAGCAGGTTATGAATTTTTAATAGATCTATTCTATGGTAAGTAGATGGCTATACCTACCACTGGATTGAGAACGTTAGATCTATCCATCAAACTATACCAGGTTATGAATTTTTAATATACCTATTCTATGGTAAGTAGGTGGCTGTACCTACCATTGGATTGAGAACGTTAGGTGATGTATTCATCAAATTATAGCAGGTTATAAATTTTAAATAGACTTATTCTATGGCAAGTAGATGGCTATACCTACCATTGG
>NW_016960867.1:0-965 GCF_001483705.2 Eufriesea mexicana
ACCACGATATCAGTCGAAAATGTCAATAAAGATGCATTTTCGAGGCAGATCCTGTACCATTGTAATGGCTATAGCACGCCAAAAGAATTCTTCCTCCTTATTTATGCAAGAAGGATACCACACTACGAAATTATTCGAAATTGTTAATAAAATTGTATTTTCGAGACAGATTATATAGCACTGCAATGGGTACAGCGTGCCTATGCAATCTTTCCTCCTTATTTATGAATGGAGGTTAGCTCACCACGATATCAGACGAAAATGTCAAAAAAATTGAATGTTCCAGACGGATTCTATAGCATTACGGTGGCTAAAGCGCGTCAATAGGATCTTCCCTCCTTATTAATGCAAGAGAAGTTAGCCCACCACGCCAATAGTCGAAAATGTCAATAAAATTAAACTTTCCAGCCAGATTCTATAGCACTGCAATGGCTGTAGCGTGCCAAGAGAATGTTTCCTCCTTATTTATGCAAGGATGTAAGATCACCACGATATTAGTCGATAATGTCAATAAAATTGAATTTTCAAACCAAATACTATAGAATTGCCATGGCTATAGCACGCCAATAGAATCTTTCGTCCATATTCACCCAAGAAAGCTACCTCACCTCGATATTAGTCGAAAATGTCAATGAAATTGAATTTTCGAGCCAGATGCTACAGCATTGCAATGGCTATAGCACGCTAATAGGTGCTTTCTTCATTATTTATGCAAGAAAGCTAGCTCACCGCGATATTAGTCATAAATGTCAATAAAATTGAATTTTCCATCCAGATACATTAGAATTGCAATGGGTATAGCTGGCCAATAGAATCTTTCCTCCGTATTTATGCAAGGACGTCAGCCCACGACGATACACGACGATATTAGTCCAAAATGTCAATAAAATTACGTTTTCCAACCAGATTCTGTAGCATTGAAATGGCTATAGCTCGCCAGTAGTATCTTCCCTCCTTATATACGG
>NW_016960868.1:0-540 GCF_001483705.2 Eufriesea mexicana
TATTGGGTTGAGATACGCTACGTTTGTGCAGGTTATGTTAGCTAGGGTTAGGTATGGATTGCTACGAATTTTCTGCTATAAACTGCGATTCCAATGATTTCTGCCCTTGACTCACCTCTCTTATGCTCTGCTTAGCTCCTTGGAGGCCAGCAATACTAGTCACGGCACGTCGGGCTGCGTTAGATTACATTTGGCAGGGTTAGTTTGTTTTGGGTTAGATCATGGTAGCTTTGACTTTTGTGCTCAACACAGCTATCATATGGACTCCAGAGCATTACTGCGCTCTACCATATTCTGCTTGCTTCTGGGGACGCCAGCAATTGCCGTCGCAGCACGTTACGTTGTGCTATGTTACGTTTGGTAAGGTTATGTTAGGATAGGTTTGTGCAGGTTATCCTGCATTTTTATGCTACACACTGCACTCGGGTGGATTTCTAAGACATTGCTCTACCCTCATCCGATCGACTCTGTAGTGCACAGAAATGGTGATCTCGTGACGTTAGGTTGAGTTATTCTACGTTTGGTTATGTTATGTTTGCT
>NW_016960869.1:0-942 GCF_001483705.2 Eufriesea mexicana
AGACTACTATTGCTGGCCGCCTCATAACGAAGCAGAATATATTGGAGGAATGGAGAGCGCTTAAATTCACCGAAAAGCGGGGTATAGAACGGAAGTCAAAGCTACCCTATCCTAGCCTAACCAAACATGACACAACCGTACGTAACTAATCTCAACCTAACGTGACGAGACAACTATTACTGGCCTCCGCGGAGCCATCCGGAACATATTATAACACAGTGGAGCGCAGGAATCCACCGAAAAACTCTGCACACCACGTAAGTCAAAGCCACCCAAACCTAACCCTGACAAACGTAACCTAAGCAAACGTAGCCTATCTCAAGCTAAACGAGATAGCCCTTACTGGCCACCCCATAGGCGTGCAGAGTACGGTGGTGCAACGTAGAGAGCAGAAATCCACCCGATATCTGTGTAAATAACAAAAATCAATTCAGGATATCCTTGACCTTTGCGATATGGACAGCAATGCTGCTGATTTCTCAGCTCTACCGTGGCCTAGTATATTCTGCTTGGCACTGCGGAGGCCGGCAATGGTAGTCTTGACTTAGGCTAAGTTTGCTTATGGTACGTTTGGTTAGGTTAGGAAAGGATAGCTATTACTTTTGCGTGATGCACGGCAATTCGGTGGATTTCTGCGGTCTACTGTACCCTAATATGCTCTTATGGGTGCTGAGGACGCCAGCAATAGCGGTCGCGTCGCGTTAGGTTGAGACACGTTACGTTTGGATATGTTAGGCTACGTTGGGTTAGGTTAGGTTTTGGGATAGATTTTGCTTCTGGGCTACACAAAGCTGTTCTATGGACTTCTGCGCTCTACAGTGCTCTATCAAACTCGGATTGGCATTCGTAAGGCCAGTAAGAGTGATCGTGGGGCGGCACGATCTGTTTGGTTACATTTGGTTATGCTACGTTTGGCTACGTTAATACAGGATTGCTTCGACT
>NW_016960870.1:0-1276 GCF_001483705.2 Eufriesea mexicana
ATCCATCCAAACATACATCCACCCATCCATACATCCCTACATTCATACATCCATACATCCACAGATCCATCCAACATACGTCCATCCATCCATACATCCATCAATCCATGCACCCACACATATACACATCCATACATACATACATCCATACATCCATCCATACATACATCCATCAATCCATACCTCAATCCAACCATAAATCCATTCATCCGTACATCCATTCATCCGTACATCCGTCCATCCATACCTCAGTCCATCCATACAACCATCCAAACTTATGGACATCAATCCACACATTCATCCATCCATACAATCATCCTTCCATACATCCATCCAGCCATCCAACCACCCAGCCATACATCCATCGATCCATACATATATCCACCCATACATCCATCCATCCGTACATTCATACATACACACATCCATAAATCCATTCTTCCGTACATCCGTCCATCCATACCTCAATCCATCCATACATTCATCCATCCACACAACCATTCATCCATACATACATTCATTCATACATCCTCCTTTCCGTACATCTATCCATCCATACATCCATCGATCTATACATTCATACATCCACAGAACCATACAACTATAATACCATACATCCGTACATACATACATCCATACATTCGTACATCCGTACATCCATACATCCATCCAAACATACATCCATCCATCCATACAACAATACATGCATACTTCCATTCATCCACAAATCCATCCACCATAAGTCCATCCATCCATACATCCAGCAATCCATACACACATACATATATTCATCCATACATACATACATCCATACATCCATCCATACATGCATCCATCAATCCATACCTCAATCCATCCATACTTCCATTCAGCCGTACATCCATTCATCCGTACATCCGTCCATCCATACCTCAATCCATCCATACAACCATCCAAACTTATGGACATCAATCCATACATTCATCCATCCGTACACACATCCTTCCATACATCCATCCAGCCATACAACCACCCACCCACACATCCATTGATCCATTCATATATCCACCCATACATCCATCCATCCATACATTCATACATCCACACATCCACAAAACCATACTTCCTTACATCCGTCCATCCATACCACAATCCTTCCATACATTCGTCCATCCACACAACCACTCATCCATACATACATTCATTCATACATCCTCCTTTCCATACATCTAAACATCCATACATCCATCCATCTATACATTCATACATCCACAGAACCATACAACTATAATACCAT
>NW_016960871.1:0-1157 GCF_001483705.2 Eufriesea mexicana
ATTCAAGATCTAAAATATGTTGTAGCATGGTGAATAGATCGCCTAACGCGTTCAGTCCAATGTCAAGTACAGCCATCTACATGCCTGAGAATCGGTCAATTCAAAATCTGTAATCTGTTATAGCTTGGTGAATAGATCGCCTAACGCGTTCAGTCCAATGTCAAGTACAGCCATCTACATGCCTGAGAATCGGTCAATTCAAAATCTGTAATCTGTTATAGCTTGGTGAATAGATCGCCTAACGCGTTCAGTCCAATGTCAAGTACAGCCATCTACATGCCTGAGAATCGGTCAATTCAAAATCTGTAATCTGTTATAGCTTGGTGAATACGTCGCCTGGCGCCTTCAATCCAATGGCAAGTACAGCCATCTTCTTGCCAGAGAATTGGTATATTCAAATTTTTTAATCTGCTATAGCTTGGTGAATAGATCGCCTAACGCCTTCAATCCTATGGCAAGTACAGTCATCTTCTTGCCAAAGAAGAGGGATATTCAAAATCTGCAATCTGTTATAGCTTGGTGAATATTTCGCCTAACGCCTTCAATCCAATGACAAGTACAGCCATCTACTTGCCAGATAATTTATCTATTCAAAATATATATTCCGTTGCAGCTAGGTGAATAGGTCGCCCAACGCCTTCAATCCAATGGTAAGTACAGCCATCTACTTGCCAGAAAATAGGTCTATTCAAAATCTATAACCTGTCATAGCTTGGTGAATAGATCGCCTAACGCATTCAATCCAATGGCAGGTACAGCATTGCCAGCGGATAGGCATATTCAAAATCAATAATTTGTTACAGCTTGGTCAATAGGTCGCCTAACGCCTTCAACCGTTGGCAAGTACTGCCACCAGCTTGCCAGAGAATAGGTCTATTCAAAATATATTGCCTGTTATAGCTTGGTGAATAGATCGCCTGACGCCTTGAATCCAATGGCAAGTACAGCCAACTACTTGCCAGAGAATAGGTCTATACAAAATCTATAACCTGTTATAGCCTGGTGAATAGACCGCCTAACGCCTTCAATCCAACGGCAAGTACATTCATCTACTTGCCAGAGAATAGGCTTATTCAAAATCTATAGTCTGTGAAAGCTTGGTGAATAGGTCGCCCAACGCCTTCAATCCAATGGCAAGTACAGCCATCTACTTGCCA
>NW_016960872.1:0-509 GCF_001483705.2 Eufriesea mexicana
GACTAATATCATGGAGAGCTAATTATCTTGCATAAATAAGGACGAAAGTTTCTATTGGCGTACCATAGCCATTGCAATGCCCTGGAATCTGGCTGGAGAGTTCAGTTTTATTGACAGTTTGGACTAATATCGTGGTGAGCTGTCTATCTTGCATGAATAAGGAGCTTAGACGCTATTGGCATGCTATAGACGTTGCAGTGATATGGAATGTGGCTGGGAAATTCACTTTTATTGACATTTTTGATTAATATCGTGGTGAGCTACCTTTCTTGCATAAGTAAGGAGGAAAGATTCTATTTGCGTGCTATAGCCATTTCAATACTAGAGAATCTGGCTGGAAAGTTCAATTTTATTGACATTTTTGATTAATATCGTGGTGAGCTACCTTTCTTGCATAAGTAAGGAGGAAAGATCCTATTTGCGTGCTATAGCCATTTCAATACTAGAGAATCTGGCTGGAAAGTTCAATTTTATTGACGTTTTCGACCAACATCGTGGTGAGAAAACTA